>NC_134689.1:312667242-312784742 GCF_050947455.1 Rhinoderma darwinii
ATAAGCGGCTTTGCCCGGCACCCTGGCTCTGGAGTTGCCCCTGACATCCCTGTCCATATAAGGACATTGATTTCAGGAGCAGAGATGGAGTCCGCGGAAGAGTGCTACTTGCGCTCTGCCCGGGACTCCAGCTCTGGGGTTGCCCCTGACATTACTGTCCATATATGGACAGTAATGTCAGGGGCTTCCCCAGAGTTCCGGAGCAGTGCCTATACTAGTTCTCTACTCTGCTCTGGGACTCCGGCTCTGGGGTTGCCCTTGACATCATATTCCGGTCCGGGAGAATTCCCTGTGTCAAGGGAGCCCCAATGGTGCTATCTACAGGGGGGGTGGCACTATCTACAGAGGGCAATGTGGCATTATCTACAGAGAGCATTGTGGAATTACTTTCAGAGGGCACTGTGGAATTATCTAAAGAGGGCACTGTGGCCTTATCTACAGAAGTCACTCTGGCATTATCTAGGGGATGTGGCATTATCTACAGAGCGCACTGTTGCATTTTATGCAGAGGGCATGGCGGCATTATCTACGGTGAGTGTGTGGCATTATCTACAGAAGGCACTGTGGCATTATCTACAGAGGGCACCTAAAAAGCAGCTGCCCAAACTTGATATCATTGTGTCTGCCAAATGCTGCCAATTGAGCAGCCCGACTGCATTTAGCGACACAAACTGGAAAACTGGATTGTTAAAATAAGCACATGGAGTAAATGCGCAAATTTCCGTTCAGTTTAAATCTAGCGCTATTATTATAGTAATGTAGTATTGTTATAGTAATGTCGTATTGTTATAGTCGTTCAAATAACTAATTGATTAACAATAATTTTGTATTGTATCAAATTTGAAAGTAATGTGGCCCGTCAACTTCAATTTTTTTTTATGTGTGGCCCATTTACCCGGCCAAGTTTGAGACCCCTGGATTAGAGGATGGAGTATAGATGGGTAGGGTGCTGGAAAAGCGAGAAGCCAACATGTCTGTGTGTCAAATTCTGCAGAGACAAGTCGCAGCTGGAATAAGTTGCCACAGTGGTCTGGGCCGGATAGAGAAAAAAAGGGAAAGCAAACAACTCTAATCAGAGAAAACATCACCTGTGAGTCACTGGATATAAATGTGCTGTAATCACTTATATCGTCTGCAGAGCTCCTGTGAATAACTGGCATCTACCACTGCATGGTCACTGTATGGTGGTAATATTGGTCTTTGTATAGTGGGTTTTATTCATTAACAGTATGGGGTATTATTCAGTCACTATGTGGTTATTGTGTGTCTGTATTATTTGGATTTTATATTGTGTTATTATTGGTAATATTGTTCTTATAATAGTGAGTTGTGTTCAGTAATAGTGTGCAGGTAATATTTAATCTTGTATAGTGGTATGATTTAATAACTGTATATGTATATAGATAATTTTTTTGTGTGAGAGGGGGGACATATGCTTTGGGGCTTGCCACACTTCTAGACGCCCTAGAAATCAGCGATGTAGTTCTCCATACACTGCCTACTGAATTGACTGCATTATTGATACAATAATTTAGCATTTGTGGCCCCACTTTTAACTTTGCCAAGGGACACACTTTGTCTAAAACCAGCCCCGGTTACGATGGCCCATGAAAGCCAATTTTAGGTTGAAACTATTGTAACCTGAGCCCACTGTGACTTAAGGGATCACTGTATAGCATATTTGCCAACAACACCCTTTAATTATTCTTGCTTTTGTTACTATTTTATACATATTACTTTAAAATGTATTGTTTTATGTTTTTAGTCGCTGGTGCTTTTTTTTTTTTAGAAAGATGATCGTTAATTTGAGTGCACTATGTCTAAAGGGTTTACCGCCCCTGCACTATTTGTTCACACACGATATTCAGTGTATTATACTCACTTCTCTCTCTAGCATCTGGTTTTTACATTCATGCATAGTCCACTAAGCATAATTGGTATCAATAAAATGAAATAAATGAAAGAGAACCTCTGTCCATTTGCCTTATTAGGGCAAATGGATGTCATACAATGGGGTCTCACACTCAGGACTTCCCTCTATGAGCCAGTTAGAACACTCTTGTGGACCCGTCCTCACCATTCATTACAGACGGCTGGCTCCACCAGGGGAAAATAAGTGGCTAGAAGCAGGGTTGAGACAATACATTTGCGCCTGTTACTTTAAAAATGCAGACGCTCCAAGTCAAGCCAGTATTGAATATCAGATTTAAAAAAAAACTATAGCTAATGTCAAGTCACCCTTTTAGGATAAGAATATTATTGTTAGGCATCTACCTAATCTATTTTTATTATTATTATTATTATTATTATTATTATTGAAACCACTGATCAAGGAAAACAACCTTAAGAGCCCATGTTTTATGTTTGTTAAACAGCATGCACACTAATCAGCAAACACAATATCATTTTACAATTCATTTTTTATAGCAGTTTGGGCACTACAGAGCAGTGGTCTATATAAGAATTTAATAAACAATAAAATAATGATGCAAATCCATTTAATACCAAAAACAAGGACACTTTGAGACTAGCTGGGCATGCTGGGGCTTATGGTCCATGTTGGAGAGTCGCACTTTGACTCTGATCTGTCCTGTAAATAATTGCTGGAGCTATGCTTTGACATAGTTGGATTCTTTTTTATGTCATCTAGGAGCATAGCCATCTTTAAACCATCACATGAAGTGGCTGTTATTGCAGATGAATATCGCAGTTTAGTGATGGAACAGATGTGTATCACAGCACTTGGGTTCTGGTCTGTCTGCGCTAATGATTATTACTAAACCCCCATTCTTTGCTGGAATTCTAGATATCGTGTATCTTCCAGTCTGCTCGGGCAGAAAGTGCTTTGATAAATCCCTCATAAGCATTTCCAGAAGAGCCTGGCACAGCAGCAGAGGTAAAACTGCAGATTAAAAGAACCATCTTCTTAACATTAATGAGTCTGACTATAAAGCAAAAGCCCAAGATTCTCTGACTGTAATACCCATCCAATTAGACTTCCAACAGATCCTCATTATTGAAGCAGGACTTGTCTCTTGGCTGCTCAGTTGAGTCTTTTAGTTAGAGAGGAAAAGAGAGTTTTGAAAGGACACATTGACACAATGCATTGTCTTGACTTCAACATTTGCACCACAGGTGATGGCGGAGAGGGGGCACCAGTCCTTCTGAGCTGCCATGTCAGTACCAAACTAACTTCCCAGCTTTGAACAAGCTCTGTCTGTTTTCTGCAGCACAGTGATCCTTTGCCTTGTGTCCTGCTGAGTGAGTTCCCTTTCAGGAACATTTAATAAGACAAGACTAGATATGGTTCATACAGCATTACCATGGAAACTTTTCTTATAAGGGTTCATGTGTCTGGTAGCAAGAGCAACCATGAGTTAAAGGTCGGTGCTGGAAAGAATTGTTATCAATTTTAATAGGACCCCAAGCTTTGAAATGTGCAAGCTATAAGACTTCAGTATTTTGCATGTCAGAAAACAGTATATTAATAATTTAGTAGTATTGTCATTCCATTTATAGAGGATTTTATAGAAGCATAGCTAGTCACTGGTGGTAAAAGGGACCAAGATATTAATGGTGTGTGAAGTTTTCTCAGCTCAAGTCTATTTAGTTCTTTATGCCCTAAATCTAAAGAAAAGATTGTATAAACATAATAAATTATTATTAAACCCCCTCCAAAAGAAAATAAAGAAAAATACCTTATTCAAAATCATGTTTTTAGAACCCATTATTAAGTGTTGGGAGACGGGAAAGAAATGTGCACTGCTACCACCTAAACAAAATGTGTGCTGGAAGCGCGGGGGGCGGGGGTTCAAATCTGAACAAGTGCAACATCTGCATGGAGGTTGTATGATCCCCTTGTGTTTGCATGGGTCTGGTTTCCTTCCACAGTACAAAAAAACATACTGCTGAGTTAGTTGGCTTCCTATGAAATTGGCCTTAGGGTGTGTTTCAGATAGGAAAATTAGATTATGTGCCCTATTGGGAACAGGCACTGATGTGAATGATGACGCTCTCTATACAGCCCTGCAGAACATGTTGGTGCTATATAAGGAGCAGGATATAAATAAATACCAGAACTACTATTAAAAGTGAGTGACAACACTGGATCTTCTCAAGAGACCAAACATCCACTGTTGTCTGCCACGGGGTACATTCTTTGTTGCTATAAAGCTGCCTGAACAAATTTGTGCATACACTTAGCAAGAAGTGATCGTTTTATCCCTGCTGTAAAGGAAATCAGCACTCAATGCACTGACTATTAGCTAGGATTGAGGGGGTGTCATGCTTGAACATAGGAGCCAATCTTAGTAAGCCTGGCAGCAGAATAAAAAACATTGGCAGGGACAGAGAGGGAACAAAAGCATTCGTCACTTAAATAATCGGAAATTAGGCCGATTTTTGACCGGACAATGTACAGTAGTAGAGCTAGAGAGTAATTGATAATAACGGTTAAGGTTGTGTTCACATCTGCGCTGTGACTTTTGTTTAATAGGTACGACCAATCCAAACAGTGCCTGACAGACTCCATTGACTTATAATGGGGTTTGTCGTGTTCCATCATGGTTTTTCGTCATTTTTACTGCAAGAATAGCAAAGCATGCTGCAGCTGTCATTGCTGTTTATTGTCGGATGTGTCCATTACTGTATGACGGATGTGTCCATTACTGTATGTCGGATGTGTCTATTACTGTACGATGGATGTGGAGTAGTTGAGTGATCATGGTTTACATTACACAAAATCCATGATTTGGTATTTTAAGGAATTAAGAAATGTTTCATGGAGCAGATACAGTATATCAGTGATCATTAGCAGTGTTTTTGCTTTGCGTTTCAGAAATGTTGTATGGATGTAGCAGACCAGTCATGACAATTGTTAGTAATAGATATATTAATCAAGGAAAAAGTTAGAAGTTTTTATATGTTGAACACATGATATAGATACATAATGAGGGTAATGTAGAGCTGCTATGGCATATCTATAAAAACACCATAGCAGCCACTCTATAAAAAATATAATTGTACAAAATGTATAAAGTGTAATAACTTTTATTTGTAATCAAAACATTATAAAACATTATTTTGTATGATAATATATATACAGATAAGCAAACACTGTCCCTTAAGGAGGTCTTAGAGAGTAATAGCCAGTACCCAGTAGCACTAATCACTAGTCACACTACACGCCGACTACGGGGTGGGGGCAGGATACTGAATCCCGTTTTCTTTAGAACCTATTCCCTGGTATAGCACCCAGCAGGAACAACATCAACCACTACTCAAATCAGTTAGATTGAACAGGATTCACCATACCTCTTATGGACCCCAACCACCTCAATAAGTGCTATCCAAGACCTTCTCGCTCCAGGCTGCTATGACAAAATACACTAGAACAAAACCCTCACACTACTGGCCAAAGAGACAGAAGAAGATCAGGAAATTGTTGGTGGGAATGAAAGCCCCCCTCCCACAAGGTACCTTTTACCTCTCCACCTTCCTTAGTTTCTTATTAAAACCCTGTCTATTTCCTGTTTCTCCACCACATATCACTTTAACTCCTAACAAACTGCTTTTTCCCCATTAACTCTGCCATGGCCAGGCCTGATTTTTCTTTACTTCTATATCATATGAAATAGTACAGTGGGAAACATAAGTAAAAAGTTAGCACAGTAAGGCCAAGGGATAAATGCTTAAACACACAATGGTGGACCGCAGTTCACCTGGTCAAGTAGTGCATATTAGGCACAACTCTTAATAAGCCATCTAGCAGTACATAGAATCCAGAGTCCAAAGCATCTGCTCATCGATAGTTTCCCCAAAAAATACTCCAAACTGGATTATGGATTGTCACAACAAGAGCACAAAAACCACTATTCGACTGGAGCGCTGCCTTTTAGGGACTTCAGAAATAGAAGTTTTCAGAGACCGCCGATATATACTCAGAGCCTATTTATTAATAATGTATATTTATTAATAAATTTACTTTGAAGATATACTGTATCTCATAGTTGACAAGGTGTGGCTTATCTGGTGGGTGTGTCTCATGGGGGCGTGGTTTATCACGTGGTGATGTTACTAATGGGGTGTGGCTTGATTCCCAGAATTTCTGCATACAAATAAACAAACTAAAATGTCTGCACTCTTTTGGCTGACAATTATTATGGTGGCCAGAATATCTCTCTGGTTATCTGGTTGTATACAGGCAGATGATTTCTCCCTTTATCACTAGGGCTAGGCAACATGTTCTGACCAATACTGGGAGTGTAACAATCAGCGTTGGTAGTGCCACACACAGTGCCACTTGTAGATGGTGCCCTATACTGCCCCAGTAGATATAATGCCACACACTGCTCCCTGTAGCTATTGTCACACATTGCTCCCTGTAGATAGTGCCACACAGTCCCCCTGTAAATAGTGCAACACAGCCCCCTGTAAATAGTGCAACACAGCCCCTTTTTTAGACAGTGCCACAGTGCCCTCTGTAGATCGTGCCACAGCGCCCTCTGTATATAGTGCCACAGTGACCTCTGTAGATACTGCCGCAAACAGCCCCCTGTTGATAGTATCATACAGCCCCTGTAGATAGTCACACACAAAAAAACACCCTGTAGATAGTGCCACACACACCCCTTTTAGATAGTGCCACACACACCCCTTGTAGATAGTGCCACACACACACACACACACACACACACACACACACACACACACACACACACCCTGTAGATAGTCCCACACACAGATCCCTGTAAATAGTATCACACACAGTCCCTGTAGATAGTGCCACACACACACACACACACACACACACACACACCCTGTATATAGTGCCACACACACCCCTTGTAGATCATGCCATACACACCCCTTATAGATGGTGCCACACTCCCCCTTTATAGATAGTGTCACACACTCCCCCATTTATATACAGTGCCACAAACTCAGTGGCGGATCAAGTAGACCATAGGCTCTGGGATGTTCCCCAAGCTTGGGCTCCCCCTCTCTACCACCGCCCTGCCATGTCGTCTCTATATTAAACACCACCTTTCTGTGTAAGCATTGACAAATGAGTGCTATGATTCCCCTTGTCAAAGGGCTGTGTCCCTACATACTGACAGTCTCCAACCATCACTGACAGTATCACACTGTGTAGGGACACATCTTATTGATAATGGGAATGGTAACATGCAGTTGTACAGATTCTCTATAAATCCAGTGACTCACAAGTGATGTCTTCTCTGATGGGAGTCATTCTCTTTTCTTCTCTTCTCCATCTGACACAGACCGTTTTAGCGACTTTTGATGACTGCAGTTTCCTGATGAGAAATCTTTGCCCCTTGATTCTGAAGCCATTTTCAGTGTCCATAGCAACACAACAATTCAGAAACGAAACACCCAAAATAGATTTATACCCCAGACCAAACCCCTAAGCAAATTAAGACCCCATGCCCATACATTAACTCAGACCAATAAATTCAGTCCCCAAGGGGTATCTAAACTTTTAAAAAACTTTGGCCGTGTCATAGTGATATGCCAGAAGTTTTGATCGGTGAGGGTCCGAGCACTGAGACCCCCACCGAGCGCTAAAACAAAGTGGTAGCAGCACTCATTTGATAAGTGTTCCACTTTATTTCTGATGGTCTTTCCTTGGAGCGGTGTGAGGACTGTCACGTTGGGTACGTGGACACACTTTGCCGTACTGTCTTGACGGTATGGCAGCTGGCCAACAGGACACAGGTCACAGTCTATGGTTCCTATAGTGTACCTGTGGTAGCTCAGACAGTAGCAAGACAGGCTCGGCTGGGACTAGGCAGCAGGCAGGCAACACGCGTGGTGTAGCAGGACAGGCATGATATACAGCACGACTTCAGCTCAACACAGCACTTGACCAGGATAGCACGAGATACAGGTTACAGGTAGCAGGAACGGGAAACACTGAGAACTGGAAAACACTTAGCAAACCATTTGCATAGACAGACTAGGATAACGACAACTAGGCTCAAGCAAGGCAGGAAGGGGCTGGGCCCTTCTTATAGTGCCGTGGTGCTCATGGGCTAATTTTGTACTTGAATTCAGGCGCGCTGGCCCTTTAGGAGCGGGCACGAGCGCATCCAATCGGAGCCAGTCGGGTGAAGCGGAAGTGAGCGCTGGTGTCTCCTGAGGAAGAGATGGGGACCAGCACTCACAGATCCATGGCTGCGGGCGTCAGGAGGTGAGTGAGCCTGACGGCCCACGGCCATGGGCATGACACGGACTTATAAACTTTCTATTCAGCCCGTACACCACTTGCTCGGCTAATAGAGGAAATACATTAAGAAACAAAGCGGCACATCACTCACCTGAGCGCTTCTGCCACTTTGTTTTAGCGATCAGGGGCGGGGGGTCTCAGTGCTCGGATCCCCACTGATTAGAACTTTTGACATGTCACTATGAAATGTCAATCTTTTTTAAAAGTTTGGTTACCCTTTAAGCAGTCAGACACCCCTCCCCTTGCAGTAAAATAACTCCTGGGGCCTATACGGGGGGATAATACTGCAAGGGGGTTCAGTGCGTCTGACTGACTGCTGCGTGCTCTATGAGAGGGTCTGAGTGTCTGACTCTTATGGCTCTATTGGGAAGGAGTTATCCCCCATAGAGCCCTCCGCAGTCAGTCAGACACTCTGCCCCCCCCTGCAGTATAATAACTACTGAGAGCTCTATGGGGGCGATTATAATGCAAGGTGGGTTCTCAGCATCTGACTGCAGAGGGCTCTATGGGTGGGAAATAATTTCACACACAAAAGTTCAGAAACAAAACACCCTATGTACAATTCACACTAACACCACACACTATATATTCAACCCCACAAACTATATACACTCACACTACACACACACACACACACACACACACACACACACACACTATATACACTCTAAATAGACTTACATTATATACACACACTATACATGATATACACTATACACACATATGATATGCATTATACACACACATACACTATATACACTATATAGACTTACATTATACACACTATAAACTCTATACACACAGCACACACTATATAGACTTACATTATGCACACTATATATGTAGACTTACATTACACATACACACACTATAAACTCTATACACACACCAGACACTATATAGACTTACACTATACACACACCACACACACCACACACAATATAGACTTACACTATGTTCACTATATACACACCACACACTATATAGACTTACATTATACACTCTATACACACACCATATAGATTTACACTATGTTCACTATATACACACACCACACTTACCAGAAGCTCTTCCTCTGCGGTGCTTGGGTACAGCCTACAGGACCTTAATCATGTGACTGTGATGTTACTACAGGTCCTACACCTCCTAGTTGCAGTCCTGCTGTTATCAAGCAGCTGCTGGAGGTGTAGACAGTCTGGACAGTGCACAGCAGCACAAGGAGAAGACTGTCAGGGAGAGTGACTCCAGCACCTGCCCATCACTATCTCTGCCAGTTTGCTTGCTACAGCTGATGTGATGTGCCGCCCGCCCCCTGTTCGCTGGCATAGCTCGCCCCTGCAAGTGACTCCCCCCACACCTCTTCATTAGCAGGTGAGACAGATGAACGCAAGAATGTGGCCAGCAGCAGCCCTGCATCGGTTTTTTTAAAGTTATGTGCGGTTCGGGCGGCCTTGGGCCCCCGGGGAGCCTAGGGCCCCGGTCGGCCGCCCAAACCACCCTTATCAGGATTCGCCACTGCACACACTCCCACCTTAATCACATTTCCCCTTTGTACATAGTGCCACACTCCCCCCTTAGTAGATAGTGCCTCAAACTCTCCCCTTTGTAGATAGTGCCACACACTTCCCTCTTTATATAGAGAAAATCGAAGATAGGAGCAGCACTGTGGTTCCACGCCTGGTAAGGCCGGTTCTATGCTTCAAACCAAGGAGTGACCTCTCTTTGTACAATGCACGTAAAAGAAGAGAAAGGGCGAAGCAGCACTCCAAAAAAATTGGGTTTATTCATCCAACATCCACTACAACGTTTGACCTTCTCAATGAAGGCATTTTCAAGCAATGTGTGTTTCAACATATATGAGTATATATAGGGGGCAAAGCCCAGACAATCAGTGTTACAATTTAAAACATAATAATAAAACAATATCCAGTTATATAAACATCATGGTGTAAATACGAGTTATAGCATGAAGCAAATAAAAAAATAATCTATGCCGCATGAATAACATATACAATTCAGTGTTTACTGTTAATTAAACATACAAAGTGCAATTTGTTAAAAACAAAAACAGCAGGCAATAACCGATCTACAAAGAAGACACATGATGATAGGACCCATATGTAACACACGTTGCTAACTATTGGCGTTCTGAACATCGAACAGCGCATGCTCACAGGTAACTCATGTAATTCATCGATTGGATGAAAGTGAACATGTGATTAATCGTCACCAGGTCAACATAGAACAACAAAGCCAAAGGATATCTCGCGAGAGTTGTCTATGTAACTACCTCCAGCTGCGTATGTGCGTCACCCATTTGTGAACGCACTAGCGCCATCTTCAAAGAGGGAATGGCAATATGTTGATAAGTAAATGTCGATTTCATGGATCTATTGTGGAGGCTCCTTGCATATAAGTACTAAAAGGCTCAGCCTTCAATGATCTATATATTGCTACAAATAAGGGTAAAAACGGTCCGTCCGCCTAGAATAGGTGAACAACGTCACTCTATATACTTATTTATACCAAGGGTACAGAATAATTGGCTTTCGATTCCTAGGCACGAGTCATATCTCCCATTACCCATAAGAAAATATTTTGTGTCAAGCATCCCCTAAATCATCAAGTGGATATATCATCCACAAAAGGACCTTGAGCGGATACTTTACAAGGATCGAAATTAGCCTTTAAAGACATCAACGTCATAAGTACATGCATGTATATTATTTTATTATTTTCTAATCTATTGAAAGTCCGTACCCCACTTCTAGCCACTATAGATGCCACCGACCCCAATGTGGATATATATACGATCAGATATAGTTTTGACCGCAAAGAGAACCACCTCATTCATGTAAACAAGTAAATTCATATAGAAGCAACATTAGTTTGGCATTGTTGGAACATGTGTCGAGGTATCAGTAAAACATCAAGTGTAGTTAGATCATATATTTATTTATGATGAGACTAATTTGAATATACTAATGCATATAGCAAAAACATGTGTGTGTATATAACAAGAGAGTCAACAGTAACATATGAGTCCAAAGCTTCTTCATTCAGATCGTGAGAATCCAGTCACATTAGTATAATAGCCATCTAAAAAGAGAAAAAGGAGAATGTCACTATACAGTCACCTAGAGGAATAATCAAAAGCCTACACACATAATATTCCAGTAACCAATTCTGTACAATGTTCTGTACAGGATTCAGGGAGGCGAACCCCGACAAGGGAAATAGATCTAGATATAACATATTAGATAAAGAATCCAATGATATAGTAGAGGGAGTAATAGAGTGAGAGTTTAATGTTGTTAGTTCTATCTATAGACATTGAGTGGATAGTCCACAGTAAGGCCATATGGGTGCAAGGAATTAAGTTTCATAATCCATTCTAGTTCACGCTGTTTTAAAATCAATTCCCTATTGCCTCCCCGTTTTAATGGGGTTAACCCCATCAATGATGGTAAATTTAAGCTGCTGGATCTTATGTCCAGCCTCCAAAAAATGTCGTGCTACAAGTAACTCCATTTTCTTAGTCCGTATACTAGACTTGTGGTTATTTAATCTTAAGCGACATTCCGTCGTCGTTTCACCCACATAGATCAAGTTACATGAACACTGCAGTATATATATCAGATAGTCACTCTTGCACGTATAGAAAGAATTGATATTAAAAGACGTATGTGTCTTCGGATGTGTATAAGTATCACGCTAGATCAATAGAGGACAGTTGTCACAGGAAAGGCAAGGGAAACATCCCCTGCGTGTCCTGCAAGACTGTCCACCATACACACTACCAACATCTGTTTTTACCAGTTTGTCTCTTAAATTGCGACATCTTCTGTAAGAAAATAAAGAAGAACAAAATTCTGCAATCTTGTCATAATAATTCCCCAAAACCTGCCAGTGTTTGTTGATAATTCCTGCAACATTAGAACTTCCTGTGTTAAAAGTGGACACCATCGGGAGTCTTTTATCCTTGGCCACTTTATCTTTATTCTGACCCAAGTCTTCTCTTTTCAAATGTTGTACTCTATCTAGATGTACTTTAATAATCCTTTTGGGGTAACCCCTATCTAAAAAAAAAATTGTCATTTGACTCAATCTGCTATCAAGATCATTAGGGTCGTCCATTATCCTCTTCACCCTAAGTAACTGGCTAAAGGGTAGGGATCTAATCATCCCACTTGGGTGATGACTGTCAAAACTAAGCAAGGTGTTGCAGTCAGTTGGTTTTATATGCAAATCAGTCTTAAGCCTACCATCGTGTATAAAGACCATAGTATCCAAAAAAGGTAGGTTTGTGTCTGAAATCATTTTAGTAAATGTAATATCAGGGTCTATGTTGTTAAGGACTTAAAAAAATGTGTCTAAACCTAGTGTATCCCCAGTCCAGATAAGGAATATGTTGTTTATGTATCTCCACCACTTCAGCACAGAGATGATACATAGACTGACATCTCCTCAAGGTCCGCCATGACTATATTGGCATTTGTGGGTGCCACATTCGAGCCCATGGCGGTACCTCTTAGCTGCAGAAAAAAATTGTCATTAAATAGGAAGTAATTGCATGTTAACTCAATTTCAAGTAGTCCTATAAGGAAACTTTTACATTCTGATGAAAAGTCTGTCTGAACTAGTGCCCCGTTCATGGTTAATTGACATGTAAAGACTAGTCATGTCAAACGAGACCAGTATCGCCCCTGTGGGAATGGAGACTTCACTGATTTTGGACAAAAAGTCTGAGGTGTCTCTGATATAGGACCTAGTTGAGGTAGCAAACCTCCTAAGGATTATCTAAAAAAAATATCACCATCGGACTTAATAAGGAATCCCTGCCCGAGACTATTGGTCTGCCAGGAGGTGAGGTTAAATTCTTGTATACTTTAGGTAAACAGTACAAAATGGGTGTAATAGGAAATTTCGGAACAAGAAATTAATGTAGATCAGCATCTATAACATCATTAGCAAAAGCACTATCTATAAGGATTCACATGTGTTTCTCTATGTCCCTTCCGGGATCCAGAGACATCTTCTTATAGACATTCAGCCATGATTAAGACATTCAGGCCTTGATTAAGGACGCTTGCAGCATCTGAAACGCGTAGGCTCTCTACAAACTACTACAATTTTCCTTACACTACCAGGATTTCACGCTGTGCACCCAAGTCCTGATTTTAACTAGCCAAACTTATTGGCCCATTAAACTTGGAAATTAGTTCCATTTTATCGCACCTTCCATGCTGGATCCAATCTCGTTCTTCCTAGACATTTATATCTCCAAGTTGTCTGTAGACCTCTTGTAGGTATGCCGTTCGGTCCATAACGACAACCGCACCTCCTTTATCAGCAGGTTTGATGACTAGGTCGTCGTTATGGACCAAATCATCAAGAGCCCTTTTCTCCCCAAGGGTTAAATTGTGTTGTTTTCGAATTTTTAAACCCCTTAAACATTCATTTTTAAACTTCTCAACATCTTTTAATACAGACAGAATAAATGTTTCAACAAATGAAAAAGGAAGAAGCATAAAGATCAATGGTTCTCTTTGAATGAGAAAATAAATAAAAATATTAAATAAATAAAACTAAAAATGTAATTGGAGTAGTTGAATGGGAATAGAAAGGGAAAGGTGCATGCATCAAATATCAGGTATTTACAGTGGGGTGCACAAAGGGGCAAACCATATAGTAATGTTTAAATCCCCGGAGCACGCCCCTGTATTGTGACACTGGGTTGGCTAATGAAATTAGTCAATATCTGACTGCATAGACTGTGCTCTGTAATATATTGCACTAAGGGCGGATTTACACGAGCATGAGCGCTTCACGCACTCCAAAAAACGCGGCGTTTTGCGTGCGCAAAAAGCACTTAACAGCTCCGTGTGTCAGCCCCGTATGATGCGTGGCTGCGTGATTTTCGTGCAGCCGCCATCATTATGACACTCCGTTTGGCTGTTTGTAAACAGAAAAGCACGTGGTGCTTTTCTGCTTACATTCATAGTTTGACAGCTGTTGCGCGAATCACGCTCATCCCACGGAAGCGCTTCCGTGTGGCATGCGTGATTTTAACGCACCCATTGAGTTCAATGGGTGCTTGATGCGCGAATAATGCAGAAATATAGGACATGTCGTGAGTTTTACGCAACGGACTCACGTTGCGCAAAAATCATGGACTGTCTGCACAGGGCCTATAGACTAACGTAGGTCCATACGACGCGCGTGAAAATCACGCGCGTTGCACGGACGTATATCACGTTCGTATAAATAAGCCCTCAATGTCATTATGCAGCCAGCTGCACACTTTGGTGTGATAAAGTGTGTCATAGACAACAGACTAAATTCAATTGTCACTGCTAAATTTCAATAGGTATTTTATTTCATTTTATTGTTAGCAATCTTATTAATTGTAGCAGTCTAGTAAGATGAGATGCAAGGCAAACTGAGCCAGTACTTTGTTAAAATAAGCACCAGTAACACTTAGATATTTTGTTGTATCTGGCAACATATGTAGCAATGCTAATATCACTGTTAAATATCAATAGGTGCTTTATTTTGTATCATTTTATTGTCAGCAACCTTATTAATTGTAGCAGTCTGGTAATATGAGATGCAAGGCAACTGAGCCAGTACTTTTATTAAACTTAGCACCAGTAACACTTCGATATTTTGTTGTGAATATCTGGCAACATATGTAGCAATGAGAGCAGATTAATGGGAAGGTATCATGATTATTTTTTTTTCTTTTTATTATTATATTGCTTTTAACCCCTTAATGACCAGCCTATTTTAGCCCTTAATGACCAGGCTATTTTTTACATTTTTCCATCGTCGCATTCCAAGAGCTATAACTTTTTTATTTTTGCGTCGACATAGCTGTATAAGGTCTTGTTATTTGCGGGACAAGTTGTATTTTTTAATAGCACCATTTTGAGGTACAAAATTATTTGTTTTTGTGTCTCCATATTTGAAGAGCCGTAACGTTTTTATTTTTTCGCCGATGCAGTTGTATGAGGGCTTTTTTTTTTGCAGGAAGACTTGTAGTTTTTGTTGGTACCATTTTGGAGTAGATGCGACTTTTTGATCACTTTTTAATCACATTTTTTTCAAGTCAGGATTCACAGAAAACAGCAATTTTTCAGTCGTTTTTTATTTCATTTTTTACGGCGTTCACCGTGCGGGTTAAGTAATGTAATAGCTTTATAGTCGGGGTCGTTACGAACGCGGCGATACCAAATATGTGTAACTTTTTAACTTTATTTTGTTTTGTTTAATAGTAAAGCAGTTTGTAAGGGGAAAAAGTGGGTTTTTGTAAAGGATCTGCCAGGCACAGCTTCTGTGTCGACGCCCGTGGGTAATCAGTCTTAGGGGGGATTCACACGAGCGTGTATTCGGTCCGTGCGGGCCGCGTGGTTTTCACGCGGCACGCATGGACCAATACAAGTCTATGGGGCAGTACAGACAGTCCGTGCTTTTTGCGCAGCGTTTGTCTGCTGCGCAAAATGCGCGACAGGTTCAATAACTCTGCGTATTTCGCGCATCACGCACCCATTGAAGTCAATGGGTGCGTGAAAATCACGCGCACCACACGGAAGCACTTCCGTGGGACGAGCGTGATTCGCGCAACAGCAGTGAAAAGGATGAATGAAAACCGAAAAGCACCACGTGCTTTTCTGTTTCCGAACATCCAAACGGAGTGTCTTTGCGATGAGCGAAGCCGGACAAGCGTACCGAACTTCACCGGGTTCGGCCAAACTCGTTTTGGCCGATCCCGGCAAAAAAATTATCGGTACGCGACGTCAGGAGATAGTCACTGTCCATGGTGCTGAAAGAGTTAAACTGTTTCAGCACCATGGACAGTGACTTGCGATCCCAAAATACATTAACCTGTAAAAAAAAACCGAAGTTCTAACTTACCGATTACTCCTGTCTCCTTCCTGCAGTCCGACCTCCCGGGATGACACTTCAGTTCAAGTGACAGCTCCAGCCAATCACAGGCCAAGCACAGGCTGCAGCCAATCACAGGCTGCAGCGGTCACTTGGACTGCTGCGTCATCCAGGGAGGTGGGGCCCGATGTCAAGAGAGGCGCGTCACCAAGGACGCGTCACCAAGGCAACGGCCGGGAAGTTCTCGGTAAGTAGGAACTTTATCTTTTTTTTTTACAGGTTTTTCGCTGTTGTGTTCGGCATTCACTGTCGAGGGTGCTGAAAGATTTAGCTCTTTCAGCACCTTGGACAGTGACGGGCGTTGACAAGCCTCATCTCTATGATGCCGGCTGCGCGAAAATCACGCAGCCGCGCATCAGACACGCATGACACACGCAGCTGTCAAATGGTTTTTGCGCTCGCAAAACGCTGCGTTGTTTGCGCGCGCAAAAACGCAACGTTCGTGTGAATCTCCCCTTAACCTGCTCCTATGTCTTTGAGACTTACTCCATCTTCCACCACTCATGATGGCAGGCTTAGGAGTGGGAGAGCCTATCACAGCCTGGCCGCACTGAGCTAGCTCCCGCCCACTGTCTATTTATACCTGCCTTTCCTGTTCCTCCTTTGCATGTGATTCTGCTCTGCTTGTTTCCTGGCTCTGCTGCTGCTGCTTGAACTACTGATCCTCTGCTTGTTATTGACCTTGGCTACTGACCACTCTCCTGCTCAGCGTTTTGTACCTTGTGCACTCCTGGTTTGACTCGGCTCGTTCACTACTCTCGTTGCTCACGGTGTCTCCGTGGGCAGCTGCCACGTTTCCCTAGCTTCTGTGTACCCTTGTCTGTTCGTCTGTCGTGCACTTACTGAGCGTAAGGACCGTCGCTCAGTTGTACCCCGTCGCCTAGGACGGGTCGTTGCAAGTAGGCAGGGACTGAGTGGCGGGTAGATTAGGGCTCACCGGTCTGTCTCCCTACCCCGTCATTACATAATCACAGGCCCATATACCTAGTCTACCCTGGTCCCTGACACAACTATGGACCCCCTTGAGACCCTGGCTCAGCAAATGCAGGGCCTCTCCCTACAGGTCCAAGCCCTGGCTCAGAGGGACAACCAGCATGATGCTACCCTGGTAGTGCCCCCCACCTCACCTCTTGAACCCCACCTCAAGTTGCCTGACCGGTTCTCAGTAGACCGGAAAACTTTTTTCTCCTTTCGGGAGTTTTGAAGGCTCTATTTTCGCTTAAAGCCCCACTCCTAAGGTTCTGAGAGCCAGCAGGTGGGTATAATTATGTCCCGGCTCCAGGACGGGCCCCAAGAATGGGCCTTCTCCTTGGCTCCTGACGCCCCTGAACTTTCCTCCGTTGATCTTTTATTTTCTGCTCTCGAGCTCATTTATGACGAGACTGACAAGACTGCCTTTGCCGAGAGTCAGCTGGTGACCTTACGTCAGGGTGAGACACCTGTTGAGTAGTATTGTTCTGACTTTAGGAAGTGGTGTGTAGCTTCTCTTTGTGGCGTGACCCTGCCTTAAGGTGCTAGTTTAGATTGGGTCTGTCGAACGCCCTGAAAGACCTGCTAGTTAGCTATCCCTCTTCTGACTCTCTAGATCAGGTTATGGCTTTAGCGGTACGACTTGACCGACGTCTCAGGGAACGACGACTTGAACGTTTTTGTGCCTTCTCCTCTGACTCCCCCATGATGCCTCCCGAGGTTCTGTTGCTTCGTTCTTCCACGGAAGACTCGGATGTACCTGTGCAACTCGGGGCGTAGAGAGTTCCGCAGGAAGAATGGTCTCTGCTTCTACTGTGGGGATGACAAGCATCAAGTGAACAACTGTCCTAGGCGTAAGAATAAGCAGCCGGAAAACTTCCGCGCCTAAGTGATCATCAGGGAGGTCACTTGGGCGCACAGGTATTTCCCGTAAATATGAAACCTAATAAAATCTTGCTTCCCTTTCAGCTCTCTTTTGGTGGTAGGTCTGCTACCGGCAGTGCCTTCGTGGATTCAGGGTCTTCTGCTAATATTATGTCTGTGGAATTTGCTATGTCTCTAGCTAAGCCATTGATTGATTTGCCTAAACCTGTCCCGGTAGTGGGTATCGACTCCACTCCTCTTGCTAATGGTTATTATACACAGCATACCCCTGTTTTTTAAATCCTTGTTGGCTCCATGCATTTGGAGCAGTGCTCTGTACTGGTGATGCAGCGATTATCTACCGATTTGGTTTTAGGCCTTCCCTGGTTGCAGTTGCATAATCCCACGTTTAACTGGAATACTGGGGATCTTACCAAATGGGGTAATGAATGCATGACGTCATGTTTTTCTGTTAATTCTATTTCTCTCCCTGAGGAGGTGAACACTCTACCTGAGTTTGTTCAGGACTTCGCTGATGTTTTCTCTAAAGAGGCCTCCGAAGTGTTACCTCCTCATAGAGAATAAGATTGCGCAATCGATTTGGTACCAGGAGCTAAGCTCCCTAAGGGTAGGATATTTAATCTCTCTTGTCCCGAACGTGAAGCCATGAGAGAGTATATCCAGGAATGCCCGGCCAAGGGTTACATTCGCCCCTCTACTTCTCCGGTAGGTGCTGGCTTCTTCATCGTAGGGAAGAAGGATGTTGGTCTTAGGCGGTGCATTGACTACCGGAACTTGAATAAGGTCACTGTAAGGAACCAGTACCCCCTTCCTTTGATTCCTGATCTCTTCAATCAGGTTCAGGGGGCCCAATGATTCTCTAAGTTTGATCTACGGGGGGCTTATAACCTTATCCGCATCAAAGAGGGGGATGAGTGGAAGACTGCGTTTAACATGCCCGAAGGTCATTTCGAATACCTCATCATGCCCTTTGGGTTGTGTAATGCTCCCGCGGTCTTCCAGAATTTCATAAATGAGATTTTAAGAGACTACCTGGGGGTATTTCTTGTAGTGTACCTTGATGACATACTTGTGTTTTCCAAGGACTGGTCCTCCCACATTGAGCATGTCAGGAAGGTCGTCCAGGCCCTTCGGGAAAACAAACTGTTTGCTAAGACCGAAAAATGTGTGTTTGGGGTGCAGGAGGTACCATTTTTGGGTCAAATCCCCACTCCTCATGAATTCCGCATGGACCCCGCCAAGGTCCAGGCTGTGGCGGAATGGCTCCAACCTGCCTCCCTGAAGGTGTTACAGTGCTTCCTGGGGTTCGCTAATTATTACAGGAGATTTATTGCTAACTTCTCGGTCATCGCTAAGCCTCTTACGGATCTCACTCGCAAAGGTGCTGATCTCCTCCACTGGCCTCCTGAGGCTGTCCAGGCTTTTGAGGTCCTTAAGAAGTGCTTTATCTCGGCCCCAGTGCTGGTTCAGCCCAACCAAATGGAGCCGTTTATCGTGGAGGTTGACGCGTCCGAGGTGGGAGTGGGGGCTGTCTTGTCCCAGGGTACCAGGTCCCTCACCCATCTCCGTCCCTGTGCCTACTTCTCCAGGAAGTTTTCGCCCACTGAGATTAACTATGATATTGGCAACCGCAAACTCTTAGCCATTAAATGGGCATTTGAAGAGTGGCGCCACTTCCTGGAGGGGGCTAGGCACCAGGTAACGGTCCTTACCGACCACAAGAATCTGGTTTTCCTAGAATCTGCCCGGAGGCTAAACCCGAGACAAGCTCGATGGGCGTTATTTTTTAACAGATTAAACTTTTTGGCCACCTATAGGGCTGGGTCTAAAAATATTAAGGCTGATGCACTGTCGCGTAGCTTCATGGCCAGCCCTCCTTCGGAGGACGATCCTGCTTGTGTTTTGCCTCCAGGCATAATCATTTCCTCTATTGATTCTGATTTAGTCTCCGAAATTGCGGCTGATCAAGGTTCAGCTCCCGGGAACCTTCCTGAGAACAAGCTGTTTGTTCCCTTGCAATTCCGGCTAAGGGTACTTAGGGAAAATCATGACTCTGCACTATCTGACCATCCAGACATCCTGGGTACCAGCACCTCATTGCCAGAAACTACTGGTGGCCTGGGTTGCTTAAAGACGTTAAGGCCTACGTCGCCGCTTGTGAAGTTTGTGCTAGGTCCAAGACTCCCAGGTCCCAACCAGCGGGCTTACTACGTTCTTTGCCCATTCCCCAGAGACCTTGGACCCATATCTCCATGGATTTTATCACCGATTTGCTTCCCTCTCAAGGCATGACGGTGGTGTGGGTTGTAGTAGACCGCTTCAGTAAGATGTGCCACTTTGTGCCCATCAAGAAACTACCCAATGCTAAGACGTTAGCTACCTTGTTTGTCAAACACATCCTGCGTCTCCATGGGGTTCCTGTCAATATTAAATTTTAAATACAAAGACTCAACCGGTTAAGTAACGGGTTAGGTGCCACTATAAAATATTAAAGCACCTCCACTATGTATAATAGGCAAGCTTCACACATACTGAGCAAACTTATTTAGAACCAAGAAGCCAAAGAGCCACAAGAGTAATGAAAAAATACAATTAGTTTATTAGGACATACAACACAAAAATTGCAAAAATTAAAAATTCAAGGAGATCTAAAAAGAACAATGTGGGATATAACACTGATAAGTTTAGGGTGTCCTACAATGATAGTTTTCCATAGCTTGGTTGTACATGGCAAGTGATCATAAATAAATCAAAGAAATCTCAATGATGTAGAGAGCATATATGAGACAGTCAATCAAAATTACACTGAATATATTTAGATACAGGCACATTTGGTACATCATTCAATGGGTATAAGAGGAGTGCCCAGGGTCATGGGGTAATGAACCCTGTATTACCCAAATAGAAATAAGTGTGAAAGAGACCGTCATAGACAGATACAACCAGCCAGAGGGGAAGAGTATGAGTGAAAGTTTGAAGATACAAGTAAGTCCGAGAAGGATCTACTGAAGATATCTCTGGTTTATATAGTAGGCTTACCCATGGAAGTAGATGTATGTGTTCCCACACTGCAGCCCGCAGTGATAGCGCCCCGACGCGCGTTTCGCCAAACTGGCTTCCTCAGGGGATAATGTCAATATTGTTTCTGACAGAGGGGTACAATTTGTTTCATTGTTTTGGAGAGCCTTCTGTAAAAAGTTGGAGATTGATGTGTCCTTCTCCTCGGCCTTCCATCCTGAAACTAATGGCCAAACTGAGAGGATTAATCAGTCTCTAGAACAATATTTAAGGTGTTTGATCTCTGACTGTCAATATGATTGGGTCTCCTTCATTCCCCTCGCCAAATTTTCCCTTAATAACCGGGTTAGTAACTCGGCAGGGGTCTCCCCCTTTTTCTGTAATTTTGGGTTTAATCCACGGTTCTCCTCCGTTTCACCTGGTAGTTCCAACAATCCCGAGGTAGAGGTCGTTCATCGGGAACTGTGCACAGTCTGGGCCCAGGTTCAGAAGAACCTAGAGGCATCCCAGAGCATACAAAAGACTCAGGCAGATAGAAGACGTTCTGCTAACCCCTTGTTTGTGGTCGGGGATCTGGTGTGGCTATCTTCAAAAAATTTGCGCCTTAGAGTTCCGTCCAAGAAGTTTGCTCCCCGGTTTATAGGGCCGTACAAGGTCATTGAAGTCCTTAACCCCGTCTCCTTCCGACTGGAGTTGCCCCCATCTTTTCGAGTACACGACGTGTTTCATGCCTCATTCCTTAAACGCTGCTCCCCGTCCTTGGCTCCCTCGAGGAAACCTCCGGTCCCTGTTCTCACCCCAGAGGGGGTAGAATTCGAGGTGGCCAAGATTGTGGACAGCAGGATGGTCCAAGGCTCCCTCCAGTACCTGGTCCATTGGAGAGGATACGGGCCTGAGGAGTGGACATGGGTACCCACCTGGGATGTTCACGCTGGGGTATTGCTCAGGAGGATCCACCTTTGTTTCCCCAATAAGCCAGGTCCACCTAGAAAGGGTCCGGTGGCCCCTCATAAAAGGGGGGGGGGGGTACTGTAAAGGATCTGCCAGACACAGCTTCTGTGTCGACGCCCGTGGGTAATCTGTCTGCACCTGCTCCTATGTCTGTGAGACTGACTCCATCTTCCACCACTCAGGATGGCAGGCTTAGGAGTGGGAGAGCCTATCACAGCCTGGCCAGGCGGAGCTAGCTCCTGCCCACTGTCTATTTATACCTGCCTTTCCTGTTCCTCCTTTGCATGTGATTCTGCTCTGCTTGTTTCCTGGCTCTGCTGCTGCTGCTTGAACTACTGATCCTCTGCTTGTTATTGACCTTGGCTACTGACCACTCTCCTGCTCAGCGTTTTGTACCTCGTGCACTCCTGGTTTGACTCGGCTCGTTCACTACTCTCGTTGCTCACGGTGTCTCCGTGGGCAGCTGCCCCGTTTCCCTAGCTTCTGTGTACCCTTGTCTGTTTGTCTGTCGTGCACTTACTGAGCATAGGCACCGTTGCCCAGTTGTACCCCGTCGCCTAGGATGGGTCGTTGCAAGTACGCAGGGACTGAGTGGCGGGTAGATTAGGGCTCACCGGTCTGTCTCACTACCCCGTCATTTCAGTTTTTCATTTTTTTTTCACATTTTTTTTAATGAACTTTATTAAACTTTTTTTTTACTTTTTTACTAGTCCCATTAGGGGACTTCACTATGCAATCCTCCGATCGCTATTATAATACACTGCAATACTTTTGTATTGCAGTGTATTACTGCCTGTCCGTTTAAAACGGACAGGCATCTGCTAGGTCATGCCTGCGGCATGATCTAGCAGGCATTCGCTGCTGGCAGACCTGGGGGCGTTTATTAGGCCCCCGGCTGCCATGGGAGACACAGACACTCGGCGATCTTATCGCCGGGTGTCGGTGGGATGAGAGGGAGCTCCCTTCCTCTCTCCAAAACCACTCAGATGCGGTGCTCGCTATTGAGCACCGCATCTGAGGGGTTAAACTGGTGAGATCGATACTAATATCGATCTCACCTGGCAGAGCAGGGGTGCTCCCAGCCCTCAGCTGCCTCTGGCAGCTGAGAGCAGGGAGATTTGACAGCTGCTCTGTTTACTTATTCCGATGCCGCGACGTAAAAAGTCTATGGCATCGGAATAAGGCCTGTTAGTGACCGATGTAAAAAGACTATGGGCCGGTCACTAACGGGTTAATATAATAGTAACAAAAATTTTACTTAATTGTGTTCTCATTTTTAATGTATTCTTACTTTTACTTCTCTATGGGGGCTGCCATTTTTTTTTCATCTCTGTATGTGTCGATTAACGACACATACAGAGATGCTATACTGCAAATACAACCTCATAGAGAATGCGAACGGGAGCCGTTCCATTTTCAGTTGCGTGCGCCGTCTGTGTGGGACAGACCCACACAGACCAAAACGAAGCTCGTTCGTAGAGCGAAATCCAGCGCCATTTTCATGTGGACCGGAAGCTGCTGCCGGACAGTAAGATGACAACTTCCATACGGCCATATGTTCAACGAAGCGAAGGCGCAAGGGAAAGGAGCGTAGACCAGCGGAGGCGGTGGCAGGAGTAGGTAATTTATGTTCATGTATGATGTGTGTATTATGTTCATGTATGTTCGTGTGATACTGTCTGCTGAGCCCTATATCTAATCCTCCTAGCACTGTGCAGTCGCTCAGAAAATGGCGGCACACAGTGTAGGAGGTTTGAAGACATTCAAACCCTTCCTTCTCCTGGCACTAGCCAGAAGAAGAGAGGGGGGATTGTGTGAGGACACTAGAGGAGAGTGTGTCCACCCCAAATTTGCAGCATAAATCAATGGGCTTGCTTTACCACAGTGACCATGCTGCAATTATGTGAACTGCTCCCTCTAGTGGCCACCACATGGAAATTTTATAAATGTTATAAATTAGAATCTAATTTATAATATTTCCTGACTTGTGAAATTTTTTTACAAATTAAAACAATGTCTAATCACTTAAATACTAATTTTTTAACTGAAAAAAAATAACAATTTCTAGCGACACATTCCCTTTAAGGAACGCTGCCCTTCTCTCCAGTAATTGCAGAGAGAGCGTTGCCTAGCAGCAGGTCGGACGCCGAAGAGCTAAGCTGTCTGATTCACTGCTCACACGCTGTTCAAGCGCTGTGAGCAGCTCAGCTGATATTCAGCTGTAAGTTTAAACCACTCGTGTGTGTCTACACATAACTCCGTGAGCGGCGTCCAGCAGTACCAATACAAGGATGTATTTCCCTGCCTGATGATCGTTCACCAGCAGGTATTTAACAACAATAATATTTCCCTTCACATTGTATTATCATTCTCTGATCTAAAACCGGATATGTCCCGACATGCGTTTCACTGACATCAGTCAGCTTCTTCTAGGGGCATGGGCGCTCAGTTTCTCGCATCCTTTATGTTCAAAATTGTGATTGGCAGCTGTCACAGCCAATCGAAATTGAATATTTAAAAACAGTGTTTAATTAATAAAAAAAACTCCTACAGGGTTGGGGCTAATAGTGTCTAAAGTAATTTAAAAAAAATGGGATTGTTTACCCATTTTTATAAAGACCTACCCATATTTAGATATAATGGCTGATTGTTCAGAAATATAATCTTTTACAGGATTTATTAGCAGATTCAATACATTTTTATTTTTATATTTTTACACTTATATTTTGGTTTTTATTTGACTTTTGCTAACATTATTTTTGATCAAAATGTTTTTATTTTTTATTAACAGTTGTGTGACAATATTTATTGTGTCATGACAATTATACGATTTTATTGCTTTTTATATAAGTTTTTATTGTGTGACAACGTTTTTTGTGTCACAACAATTATATGATTTTATTACTTTTTATTTAAGTTTTTGTTTTATTAAATTTGTGTTACCTACACCAGGCAAACATTTTATATTTGTATTCCTTATTGTTACCAAATAGTTCCGCCTATGTGAGTCAATTATTCCTACCATAGTGATAGGACAGGACAAGCATGCTGTTTGTAATTTCAATTGGGGAAAGCAGTAAGGTTTTAACTATATATATACCTAGGTACTGGTGTGGCATGCCTATACATAATTACAGAAAGCATCCAAAATGGAATGACTTATTTAGTCCATTAGGACTCACAGATTGCATCCTATAGATACATCTGCTCTCCTTTCTTAGTAGGAAGTTGTCCACATCTCCTCCTCTAACCCCCATAGATAAATGGCAAATAGCCCAACCCGTGAGCTCCCCAACATTCTGATTATGTTTAAGTTTGAAATGTCGAGCTACAGGGGTGAGTTGAAAGGGCTTGTTTTTCTGATTTGCCTCTAACTCCATTCTGTCATAGTTTTTTATACTGTTGAGATGTTCACGTATCCTTATCTTCATCTCTCTCTTAGTTTTTCCAACATAGTGTAAACTACATTTAAACTTTAGCATGTAAATAACACCCTTAGTGGAGCAGGAGATATGTTGTTTAATGATATAGGGCTTCCCTGAACCATCCTCAAAGATCTTTTTTTTCACTAAGATCTGACATGCTGTGCATGTCCCACATGGAAAAAACCCTGGGGATTTCTGAGGCTTTCTCTGAATACAGTCTCTTGTAAAATGGCTCTTACCTATATGTTGACCGATTGTATTATTCTTTCTATAGCCTATTGAGGCTTTAGGGCCCAGGTGCTTTTGTACATCTGGATCGGTTAGCAATATCTTCCAATGGTTATTCACAATTCTACTCATTTCTTCCCATTTATCATATACGGTTGTGATAAATCTCACCTCATTTTCACAATTTTTCACTTTGTCTACCAGTAACGTATCCCTATCAGTACGGAGAGCTTGATTATAGGCATATTTGATTTGACGGTTTGAGTAGTTTCTTTCTCTCAACCGATTTTTTTAAGACTGTAGCCCCAAGTTTGAATTTCTCAAAGGTTGAGCAATTTCTTCTCAACTGCAGAAATTCACCCTTGGGGATACCCTTTATCGTTCTCCACAAGTGGGCATTTCTAGCATCCAATAGGCTATTGGTAGCCGTCTTTTTCCTATATAAATCTGTTTCAATTTGCCGCTGCTGATTGATGCCAATAGTAATGTCCAGGAAGGGAATTTCTACTTTACTGTAACTCAATGATAATTTGATATTGAGTTGGTTGTTGTTTAGGACATTCACAAATTCTAACAGTCTTTGTTCCTCCCCCCGCCATATGAATATGACATCATCTATATAACGACACCACGTCGTTATATTGTTGATGTAATCTTGCAGCTGCTCGAAAAAGACAAATTCTTCTTCCCTCCATCCAAGGAACAGGTTGGCAAACGTGGGCGCACAAGCTGCGCCCATCGCTGTTACATGGGTTTGTAGGAAGAAGAGTGCATCGAATAGGAAATAATTCCTTGTCAGGATGAATTTGAGAGCTTTCAATACAAAATTCAAACTCTTGGGATTGTAGTTGGGCTCTCGTTGAAAGAAAAATTCAACCGCCTGACATCCCAGATCATGCCCAATTGATGTATATAGGCTCTCGACATCACAAGTGACAAGGATTTCATCTTTGTCCAAGTTGGCACCATTAAGCTCTTTCAGAACCAGCATGGTGTCACGAGTATAGGATGGTAATTTGTGCACTAAATGGCGAAGCTCATGGTCCAACCACTGACTGCATCTCTCAGTCAGACATCCCATGCCAGATACTATTGGCCTACCAGGAGGCTGCTCAAGGTTTTTGTGTACCTTGGGCAACATATACTGTAGAATGTTGCTACCTTGGGATGTCTGACTGAGAGAAACTTGGATTCCATCAATGTGATTGCCCGTTCCTTCAGACCAATTTCAATTAATTCCTCATACTCTTTTAGAAAATGTTCTGTAGGGTTACCCCAAAGGGTTTTGTAACAGTTTTTGTTATGGAGTTGTCTCCTAGCTTCCTTTATATATAGATCCTTCGGCCAGATGACCACGTTGCCCCCTTTATGAGACTGTTTGAACAAAACATCTATCCATGTTTTGAACTCTTCTAGGGCAGCGTGTTCATCTTTCGAGATGTTTTGGGAGGAGGGTGACTCACTTAGTTGGTTGACATCATTAGATGCAAGTTCAATAAATATCTTAACTGCCGGACAGATGTCAAAAGTCGGCAGTTGTTTAAATTTTGGTTTGAGTTTTTTCATCTCAACAGTTCCAAGTGTTACATCCATTTGATTAATTGTACCATCCCCTTCTGACATTTAGTGCAATATATCACTGAGCACAGTCTATGCAGTCAGATATTGACTAATTTCATTAGCCAACCCAGTGTCACAATACAGGGACGTGCTCCGGGGATTTAAACATTACTATATGGTTTGCCCCTTTGTGCACCCCACTGTAAATACCTGATATTTGATGCATGCACCTTTCCCTTTCTATTCCCATTCAACTACTCCAATTACATACATGTTGAATGGGCTCTGTTAATTTCATGGGGTGTTCTTAAAAAAAGGGACCATTCACCCCATCCCCATTAGGTATACCATACCCCTCTAAGCTGGTAATTCTATTTTTATTTATTTTTTTCCATTCAAAGAGATCCATTGATCTTTATGCCTCTTGCCCTTCTCTTCCCTACCTCTTCCCCTTCCTTTTTCATTTGTTTAAATTTAGTTTGGTGGTGAACACCAGGGCAAAATTGGAAGCAATTAGAATCCTTAAGAGGAATTTCCATTAGAATAAATGTTTCAACCACCTGAATACATGTAGGTGGCTGAAAATTACTTTAATTAAAAAATTCCCATTCTTTGAGACACAATTCCTGACATTTCACTATATCATTCTGTCCAGTAATTAACCCCTGTTGAGAAAACCACGCTTTTAAGTGTACCGATCTAAATAAATTGTTTAAATCTATATCCAATTTGAACCAATTTATATTCGTAACCGGACAGAATGATAGGCCTTTACTTAACACAGATAATTCCATAGATGTCAAACAATGTGTAGAGATATTTACCACTGATTTACATTTGGAGGCATCCTAATCCCCGTTTGTGATGTCAATTTGGGATGCTTCATACTTCTTGTTCTTGAACAATCAGTTGTAATGTCTCCCTCCCCTCCTCGTACGACGTTGTTGTCCCCTGGGTTTTTTTGAGGACTGCCTAAAAAATCATCATCATTAGTTGAGCGTCCAACTTTACTTCTAGGCATCCTAGCTTGTAAGTCCCACCGTAATGGTTTCTTTTGTGATGTTTGTTGTTGCTCCTGATTCCAGCTATAGACTCTTCCATTCGCATAATCATCCCTATCACTATACCATTTATGTCGTTTGATCTCTTCCTGTTCTTGTTGAAACTTATAAAGGATAGAATGAAATCTTTCTGCATATGATATGAATTCATCATCAGCCATTAGTGTTCGCAATTTCTCCTCCGATTCCATCTTTCTTTATTGACAATTTTCTATCTAGATCTGCAGAAATTCTACATTTAATAAAATAACATCCAGGGCATATTTGTTTGATAGTCCTTTCAATCTAGTACAGAAGTCAACGTTGTTAGGGAACAAATTTGGTTTAAGATGTGATCTCAATCCACAAGGTATAATTTAATGCCTATAATACTCTCCCAATAATGACAGATGTTGTTTTAAACTGATGGTCCTCCTGGAGTCATATTCACAGCTGCGTTTGATATCCACCTCTGCTGGGACACCCAAGAAAAACCCATCCCCCAGACAGCCTCCCAAAATCCGGTTCACATCGTCAGTGGTATAGAAAAAGATGTTGGATGAAATATTTAATGTCTCTATGGACTCCACGTTACTCACGTGCTCGACCTGCTGGTCAAAATAGTATATAGAAAAAAATCGAAGATAGGAGCAGCACTGTGGTTCCACGCCTGGTAAGGCTGGTGCTATGCTTCAAACCAAGGAGTGACCTCTCCTTGTATAATGCACGTAAAAGAAGAGAAAGGGTGTAGCAGCACTCAAATTGGGTTTATTCATCCAACATCCACTACAACGTTTCACCTTCTCAATAAAGGCATTTTCAAGCAATGTGTGTTTCAACATACATGAGTATATATAGGGGGCAAAGCCCAGACAATCAGTGTTACAATTCAAATTATTGGCATTCCCTCTTTGAAGATGGTGCTAGTGCATTGACAAATGGGTGACGCACATACGCAGCTGGAGGTAGTTACATAGACAACTCTCGCGAGATATCCTTTGGCTTTGTTGTTATATGTTGCCTTGGTGATGATTAATCACATGTTCACTTTGATCCAATCAATGAATTACATGAGTTACCTGTGAGCATGCGCTGTTCAATGTTCAGAACGCTGATAGTTAGCAACGTGTGTTACATATGGGTCCTATCATCATGTTTCTTCTTTCTAGATCGGTGAGTGCCAGCTGTTTTTGTTTTTAACAAATTGCACTTTGTATGTTTAATTAACAGTAAACACTGAATTGTATATGTTATTATAGTCTTATAGTATTATAGTTATTATAGTATATGTTATTATAGTTATTATAGTCGGCATCGACTATTTTTTTATTTGCATCATGCTATAACTCGTATTTACACCATGGATATTTGTTTCACTGGTCACTACATGTTTTATGATGTTTATATAACTGGATATTGTTTTATTATTATGTTTTGAATTGTAACACTGATGGTCTGGGGTTTGCCCCCTATATATACTTATGTATATTGAAACACACATTGCTTGAAAATGCCTCCATTGAGAAGGTGAAATGTTGTAGGGGATGTTGGATGAATAAACCCAATTTTTTTTTAGTGCTGCTTCACCCTTTCTCTTCCTTCCCTCTTTATAGATAGTGCCACACTCCCCCTATATAGATAGTGCCACACTCCCCCTTTATAGATAGTGTCATGCTCCTCCCTTTGTAGATAGTGCCACACAGCCCCCTGTAGATAGTGACTCCCAAACAAATAAAAAAAACGTATACTCACCTAGCCCAGTTCCCGCGAAGATCGGAGCTCCACAGTCTCCTCAGTCCTGCAGCTTATGAGGCACCAAGACAGGATCCTTGCATAGGCCAGTGCAATCCAGTGACTTAATCGCGCCGGCATACGCAGGGATCCTTTCCCAGCATTTTTTAGACTGCAGGCCTAACATGGCATTTAGCCTAGCGAATTGCAGAGCAGGGAGCAGGCTCCCTACTCTGCCATAGTATTCAATTGTATCTATGTCCTGAGGACGTATCTACGTCAAATTGTATCTACATACAATTGAATACAGCAGTCGCCATTTCAAGTTGCCAGGACACGGTCCAGGACAGTAATTTGCAGGGATTGTCTCTGGTAAATTCGGGACTGTTGGCAACTATGGTATCTGCAGTCTCTGAAAACATCTTTTCCTGTAGTACCTAAAAGGCAGTGCTCTGGATGAATAGTGTTTTTTGTGCTAAATAACATATTAAATGTTTTATACATAAAAAAATACACATGAGCATGATAGAAAAGTAGAGCATGGAAAACTATGAAGAATATAATAGTAGTAGAACATATTACTCTCCACACATATTTTTGTATATCAAGCCCAGTGTTATTTGAATGAATCAGGCCTGTGCTGTGTCTAATCCTCTATAACCTGAGCAGTGTGACTGTTCTCTAGTTTTTTGGATACATCAAATTCTTTTAGATTAACTGCAACGCCAACTGTGGTGATGACTTTGTTTGCGTCCAATTTGCTTTCAATTTACAAGAACTACCTGGAGGCAGTTATAATATGGCTCACTCTGTGCAGAGTCTCTTCTTTCTCCTTTAATGCACCAAGCAAAGGTTACGGAATGTAGGGCAACCTCAATTCCCAAATCTTTATTACATTTCTGGCATACTCTCCGGAGCTGTTTTCATTCAGTCCCAAAATAAAGATACATTATAAGTTTCCATTTTCTTTAGCTAAAGCTCCTATTAGAGAATACTTTCTAAAAGTTCAGATGAATTTAGGATGTAGCAAAAAACAATACTTTCTGCACTCTCCATCACCCCAGGTATGTGTGTAATTCAATCACAATATCAGAAACAAATTACATAGGAGCTGAACTTCACTAAACTAACCTGGGTTTTGTTTTAACCCATTATGAACACAGTTGACCTTTCTGTCTAGGGCTTATACTAAAACCACTGCTCTTTATTGCTCATACTAATGCCACTGCTCTCTATCGCTCATTACACTGGTTACCTGTTTCTTGCAGAATGAAAGGAATAACTCTCTTACTAGTCTACAAAGCTCTCCATAATACTGCACCATCATACATCTCAGCTCTTATCACTGTTTATTAGCCCACTGGGTGTTGCGCCCATTCTGTGGCAATTACTGCACTGGACCATCAGACTTGCTCTTTATAGTCCCAGGTTTAATCATTCCTTGAAATCTCATTTCTTCGAGAAGGCGTATGTACAAAATCATAGTCAGTGGCATATACATAACCTAACCTGGTTACAAATAACACTACCCCACTCTGTCCTAAACTAGCTAACCCTGTCGCATTTATCTACACTTACCGCTTCCGTGTTGGCTCAAACGCTGGCTGGGTGATGGGTTCAAGAAGCTTTATTTATTTTCCTCTTGCCAACACAAATTGTCTCTTCTTTTATCTTATTGTTTCTTGATTTGTTTTAATTATTTGTCAGTTTACGTGTTTGCTACGTCCCCAATTGTAAAGCGCCACGAAATATGCAGGCAAAAAAAGATTATTACTATTATTATTATATTATTATTATTATAAATAGGAGTCATTGGAGATAACATTTATTTATTGGTCAGAATCAATTCAATGTACTACCTATTAATGGATGGGTTGTTATTGATTATTATTATTATTATTATTATTATTATTATTATTATTATTATTATTATTATTATTATGTCTATGGCCAATTCAAAGTATAACTCCAACTTTGAACATAATATATTTTTTTTGGGTACAAAATTCTGAACTTAATAATTTCATAATAGTATCTTTTGTTCCCAGTGTTGTGTGCCACGATCTGTGTCATCTGCTATGTCTTGTGTCATCTGCCATGTCCAGTGTCATCTGCCACACCAAGCATTATCTGTGCCAAGTGTCTGCTACACCACGTGCCTGCTACTCCGAGTATCTGCCAGATCATCTTCCCAGGTATTCTTACCCAAGAGACTGTTATTGACTGTTGTTTGGCCAGCTGCTAAACCGCTACGGCGGAGCGGCCTAGTGGGTCCACATACCCCACAGGTGTGACACTCAGGACACGGTTACAATTGAATACTATAGTGGATCAGGGAGCCATCATCTCCCCACTCCACAATTCAGTCATTGACTACTGAGGTCACCGATGGAGGCCCCTAGAGTAAGCTGCTACGTTTGCTGTGAGAACAGGGCCAGGTGAGTATTGCTTTTATTATTTTGAGGGAACTATATGTAGGGTGGCACTAAGGTATCATCACTATTGTGTGGGTGGCACTATACTACTTTGAAGCATTAAGAGGCATCATTACTGTGATGGGGTATTGTGGGCATCCATACTGCTAGGAAATTACTAAATGGGCATCATTTTTATGTGTGGACCCTACAGGGGACATCCTTACTATGTGGGGACACAAAGAGGACATGCTTACTGTGCGGGGCACTAAGGCGGCATAATTACCGTGAAGGGGCACTAAGGGGGAATTCTTACTGTGTTAGGGGTACTAAGAAACAATTGTAACACCTTAGGGGCACTAAGGGAGCATCATTTTGATGTGGGGAAACTAAGGTGCATCCTTACTATGTAGGGGCACTAAGGGGGCATAATTACTGTAAAAGGCATCCTTAAGGGTACTAAGGGGGCATAATTACATTGAGGGGCACTAATAATGTGTGCCACATTAAGAGAGCACTATGAAAGTGTGTGGGGCTCAAAAGGGCACTATTAATGTGTGGGGGTACTATTACTATGCACTGGACAAAAAGGGGCACTGTTACTGTGTGGGTCTCTATTTGTTAACCACTATTATTTTTTGGGGCATTATCTGTTTGCCACTATTTTTGCAGCAGTAGGACACTGTTAAAGATGTAGCAAGATAGAAAGTTTGTGTAAAGAGTGGGTAGGGTGCTGAAAAAGTGAGGCGCTAAACACATTTGAGAAGAAAACCCTGCAGATACAAGTAGTGGTCGGGAGGAAGTCGCCATGGCGGTCTGGGTCGAATGGAGAAGAAAAGGGAAAGCAAACAAGCCCACTCAGAGAAGACATCACCTGTGACACACTGGATATATTGTACTGTATTCATTGCACTGAATTTACAGTGTGATAGTACTCTGCAGAGTGTCTGTGTAGAACTGGTATGTGACCAATAAATGTTCACTGTGTGGTGATGATATTGGTTGTATTGGTCTTTGTAATAAATATATGCGGTTATGCTGTGGAAGTACTATTTATCCCTTGTATAGTAGTATTATTTGGTAAGTGCATGACTGTAGAGACATTAGAATTTCCCAAAATTTGTTACGGGTCCGATTCTGTCGAATGAGTTGTCTGAATCAATTCAGTCCAAATAAATTTGCCAAGAATCGAAAGTGCCCAGTTTGCCTTGAATACTCATGTATGACTCTCTTTTGTCTTCTAGGACTGTATCCAACCTCTTTTAAGCTCTTTAATGCCAAACCTGCATTAGTTATGTCAAAGAGATATATGGGTAGAAGAAGGGATAACCACAGTATATTTTGGGAAGGCTGTCTGCAAGGCATTATGGGGAAGCCCATCTGAGGTCCAGTGGTACACTTTCGTATCTGTAAGATAAAAATGGAAAATGCGGGCGGTCACTAGAGCAATATCATATGATTCCTTATAATATTTAAAGTGCAGTCATAAAAGGTTACTAGCCTTTTGGAGGTGTGCTATAAAATAAGCACAACTATATCGTAGGCGTTGGATGGAACCGCCTCATATGTTACATGAGCTACAGTAGTTGGTAGGCGATCCCCCAAAGTCTTTCCCAGGACTAAGGGGGAGGTATAGACAAACCAGTGAAAAGTAAAAAAATCTGCTATTTTCCAAGCCGCTGCTCTCTTAAATTCCAGGGCCAATGTAAAAGTCGTCAAGCAGATATCAGTTTAACATTTTTTATTGAATACATCTCATCCACTTGCCTGCCACAGTCTTCAGTCTTCTGCTACGGATTTTCTGTCCACAAAACTGGACAGAACATCTACTATAAATTCACTACATGTGCCGGAGGCCTTAACTTTGGAACTGGTTAAATTTCATGCACGAGTGGGGAATTTGGTAAGGGCCCCAGCCTTTTCTAGTTACGCCCCTGCTTTTTATGTTACAGACTCTAAATCCCCTGCTTCTGTTCACAAAGCAACAGCCACCACTAGGGGAAGCTTAGGAGCTTGTTGTTAAAGGGGTTTTCCGAGTTATTTTAAAAAATCAGTCAATGTAGGAGGGATGCAAAAAATAAAAAGAGCCCTTACTTACCTCACAGATCCCTGTCATTCCAGGGCTGCAGCTTCATTCCTCTCCGCTGCTGTGTATTGACAAAGCTGCAGTGATGACGTGCCTGTGTACCCCTGTGATCGATGCAGCCAAGCACTGGCCTCAGCGATCCTGTGCCATATACCCACTAAGGGTATGTTCACACGGCAGCGTCCGTTACGGCTGAAATTACGGTGCTGTTTTCAGGAGAAAACAGCACCGTAATTTCAGCCGTAATGGCATGTGCAGGCGTCTTTCGCTGCGTCCATTACGGACGTAATTGGAGCTGGTTTTTCATGGAGTCCATGGAAAACGGCTCCATTTACGTCTGAAGAAGTGACAGGCACTTCTTTGACGCGGGCGTCTTTCTTACGCGCCGGCTTTTGACAGCGGCGCGTAAAAAAAATGACCGTCGGCACAGACCATCGTAAGACCTATTCAAATGAATGGGCAGATGTTTGCCGACACTTTTGAGCCGCATTTTCGGACATAATTCAGGGCTAAAACGCCCGAATTACGTCCGTAAATAGGCCGTGTGAACCCAGCCTAAGACCGGGGATTGGCGGCAGCGATCATGTGGTTATACAAGTACATCAACGGGGTGAAACGGAAGTGGTGGCGCTGGAACAACGGGGACCTGTGAGTTCAGCAATGGCTTTTTTTTTTTTTTGCTTCCCACCTAATGTGGCCAATTTTTTTAAAAAGTCGGAAAACACCTTTAAGTTTAATGGGAGTTGTGTAAATCCCAAAGCAGTGAGCTCTCCTTAATGTGTCTGCAAGCATCCAGAACTTTATCATACAACCGATAAATACACAGTACAAAAATGTGTAAACAAATATTAAACAACTTAATTTATTGTACTATTGAATTTTTTTATTTTTTTTTAATTTACGGTTTCTTTATATTTTTCTTCCTTCCTCTAGAATCCTTCTACTATCATCGGACCGTTGGACAACTACTCCTGAAACCTGTTGCACCGTCCTGTTGCACCAATCACTATATGCACACAGCACTTTATCTAGTAGATTATGTATATTTTATTTGGTATCCACTAATATAACATTTTTAACACTGAGCAATTCCATACACATAATATATATTTTTACACAGTGTTCTACTTTTACAGTATTACTGGGATTACAATTATGTAGGTCCCTTTTTTGTCATGCACCTATATTATACTCATGGTGGGCTATTATTAGCCCTTTCTTTTTCCACATCTTGATTACATATATTCACTATGTCGCATATATTGTGTAACAAATTTTGTATGTATTTTTTTTTTACTATATATAAATTCTTATTTGAATATATTATCACAATTTTTTTCCCTTCCTATCACTGTTGGTGGTGCTATATATTTATGATATTTTCTATATATATTTTTATACATTCTCTCCAAACGGGTTTCGTATTTGATGTACAATAAGGGTATGTGCACACGCTTAGCGAAAAATGTCTGCAAATACAGAGCTGTTTTCAAGGCAAAACGGCTCCTGATTTTTTATGCGGCTCCAAAAACGGCTCAAGAAGTGACATGCACTTTTTTCAAAATGGCCACTTAAAAAACCGCCCCGTCGGAAAGGAAAGACGTTTTTGCCATTGAAATCAATGGGAAGATGTTTGGAGGCATTCTGCTTCCGATTCTTCGGCCGAAATAAGCTGTGTGAACATACCCAAAAGGGTATGTTCACACAGAATTTTTGGCAGACAGAAAAAATCTGCCTCAAAATTCCTTCAGGAATTTTGAGGCAGATTTTGCCCTGCCTGCACTGTCTTTGCCATATTTTTTGAGCACCACGGGCAAAAAACGAAGCGAAAAACGCTTTCTCTGCCCCCCATTGATTTCAATGGGAGGTCAGAGACAGAACCGCAGGAAAAAATGGCACGTTTTTTTTCAGCAAGTGTTTTTTTTCTGCTCGCGGGGAAAAAATGCCTCTGCCTCCCATTGAAATCAATGGGAGGCGATTTCAGACGTTTTTGGCGCTGTTTCCGACGCGGTTTCTGATTTAAAAACAGTGCCAATAACTCTGTGTGAACTAGCCCTTATAGTCCCATCTTCTCCCTTTTGATATGCAGCGCCTGTTCATTTGCACACCCCGCTATAGCCATTGGTTTCAACCCATCAGTATTATTAATACTACCAACCTTTATGACGCGCTCGCTGCATTGTGACGTTGTGTCGTGCGTGTCATAACATCATGACGCCTACATAGTGACGCCTCTTCCATTTTGCGCTGCGCTCCCCGTGTCATGGCGTAATAACATTGTACGCCCGCCATACACACGCGGCGCCTACGTATACTATTCTGTGTGGCGCCATCTTCTTGCCAAACATTACCCAATGACGTCTTGTCTATTTGAATGTGCACTGCATCATCAGGTAAATTTGTATAAGTCAGCGTGTGTGCTTCACCAAGTGGTACTTTCTGATTTGTCACTATCGATATAAATAACATGTCCTACATCATGTCATCCCCCGGACGAAGCTTTGGGCGAAACGTACGTTGGGGCCTGGTAGTAGGCTGTGTTTGATATCTCTTTTATGTCATCATGTCGCTGCATAATCCCTATTCTGATATGTACCTATGCTAAACTACGCATACATTATGCAGCTGTTTACTTGTTATCAGTAGACAATGGGGGTGGGTATCATGTTTATATACGGGAAAACTTTTGTTCCCTGACACACATATACAGTATATGTTTGTATTATTTGTATATCATCCAAGTCCTACCACCTTTTCTTAGGACCTTCTCCATTTTTAATCCTAATTGTATGGTTTAATTGATATATTTGTACAGTGAAGTAAGTTGTTTAATATTTATGTACAAATTTTTGTCCTGTGTATTTATCGGTTGTATTAATTGTGCCACACAGGACACGAATACTATTGGAACCAGTGTGGCTGTTTTCTATAGGTCATCAGAACTTTATCATGTCATGCTTTGTCTGTGTGGAGAGAAGCGGAGGATTTGCGACTCTGTATCAGAAAAGCAGATCTCTGACCTTTATAACAATATATTATGAAATCATGATCAAAGTTACAGAGGTACACTTTAAGACCTTTTAAGATATTTTACAGAGATATATTTGAGTTTATCCGTAGATGGATACATTTTTTGCATAAGCTGTAGTTTACTATACAGTAGTTTGGTAGTGCATGAAACTCTATAACACCTTCTCTTGTTCTTGAAACTATGTAGTAGTTTATTTTATTGCTTTCAGTGTTGAAAAAAATTAATGGTGGATTAGTGCAAAGGGAAATTCAAGTATTGATAAAGAGGCCTGTTAATAGTGAAGATTAGTGTAAAAGTAAAGGTGCCTTTAAATGCAAAGATCATAGTGTAAAAATCTATCTATCTATCTATCTATCTATCTATCTATCTATCTATCTATCTATCTATCTATCTATCTATCTATCTATCTATCTATCTATCTATCTATCTATCTATCTATCATCTATCCTACCAAGCTATGTTCTAACAGGTTGACTAAAATATAAGACATAAGGATATATGTTTAAAGGGTAAGTAAACATTCAAACTTCTGACATGTCATAGTGAAATGTTAGAAGTTTTTATTGGTGGGGGTCTGAGCACTGTGACCCCCACCAATTGCTAAAACGAAGCAGCAGAAGTGCTCGTGTGAGTGCTGAGCAGCTTTGTTTCTGTTCAGCTTTTTCCGGAAAGCCGATGTAGCGGTGTATGGGTCCATAGACTTTCCATTAAGTCCGTACACCGCTACATCGATTTCTGGAAAGAGCCGAACAGAAATTAAATGGCTCTGCACTCACACGAGCGCTTCTGCCGCTTCATTTTAGCGATTTGTGGAGGTCTCAGTGTTCGGACCCCAAGCTATCAAAACTTCTGACATGTCAATATGACATGTCAGAAGTTTGTTGAACGTTCAGTTACCTTTTAATTTTAAGGGAGTTCTTTCATCATTTTGTCCGCCTCAAACAACTGACACTGCTAGTTAGGTATAGTGGAAGCAGTGGCAGCATATCTCTTTTAGATAGCTTAGTTCTTGCTTCAGTGTAAGATACACAAATTAGATTCCAAGTGTCCGGCCTGTCTTATATCCTCTCATCCCCTCTCCTCTGGACTGAACGGCGTATGACGCTGAAGACATATAGAGCCGTTTAACACAAGGCCCAAAATAGCTTTACCCTTGAGGCTGTGTTCACACGACCTATTTTCAGGCGTAAACGAGGCGTATTATGCCTCGATTTATGCCTGAAAATAGGGCTACAATACGTCGGCAAACATCTGCCCATTCATTTGTATGGGTTTGCCGACGTATTGTGCAGACGACCTGTAATTTAGGGCACTTCTTTGCAACGTAATTTGAGCCGTTCTTCATTGAACTCAATGAAGAGCAGCTCAAGATATACGAGCGTCACAGACGCCTCGTATATTACGAGGAGGAGCATTTACGGCTGAAACGACGCAGCTGTTTTCTTCTGAAAACAGTCTGTCATTTCAGCCGTAAATGACAGCTAGCGTGTGCACATACCCTCAGAGGAAAGAGAGATGTCTCTTTAAGTAAATACTTCCCATAAAATGATAATTCTTAGAACTCTGCTTTGTACCATTTCTCATGTGTTAATGTTTGTTAAAATGTGTTAAGTAATGAAAAACTTAAATGGAGCTGCCATAGACTACAAAACAGATTAAAAAAACAGGTAAAACAATGAATGTTCCCTCTATGGACTTTGCTCATTGCAAAAATTGTTTCTTAGCATATGTCAATTCCTACAATTAGTCTTTATATAAAGTCAATGTAATAAAGGACTAAATAAAAGCCTATTAATATGGTAATGATACTAAATAAAGTCTTAATGAGAATAAAGGGCTATTAATATTTTTTATAATTGTAGTTTATCACCTTAGTTTTGATATATAAAATAGCTGTTTGGTTGACAAATTGCTCTATAAAGCTGGAATGTAATCCTAATACTATAAACTCTTCACAGAGTATCACAGATGGATCCCATACATGTCAACACAAGGGAGGAGAATAAGGACGTAATTGCTACCAGATGGCTTTTATTTCATTACAATTGAAATTAATGCTCAATCACTTTCTGTTTGTATCATTTTTATGTTGCACATCTTACTTGTGACGATACATTAAATGAAATGTTACTGCCAAGCAGATAAACAGAACCATACACATAAACTAAAACCAGTTTTTGCTTTTCATTAATAGCAACATCTTCTGCACAGGTTTAACTTGGCATTTATCCCTCAGCTAGGAAACCAGTGGAAATAATGGACAATGACTTTCATTAGTTTGTAAGATTGACATTGATGTTTGTCACTGATTCTTTAACGCTATGAACTTTCAGACTCCTACAACACACCTGTGGGCCTTGTTAAAGAACAACTAAATTCCAAACTCCAATCCGGTGTATCTGCCCGTGTCCTGATGACCATGCTTCTGTCCCTTTGTCCCAGCAGTTTAGTTTTGTTCTAGGGACTACTATTTTTATAAGAAGAGAAAGGGAGTCAGGCGTATGCCCCTTTTTAAGATGTCATAGTTTCCCCATGACAGTGCTCGCCACATTTCCCCCATATAAACAGCCCCATTCATAGTGTTCTCATAAAAACAGTGCCAGTCACAGTGCCCCACAAACTACAGTACCAATGCCAGCCCAAAAAAACATTGTGACAGCCACTGTTACTTCATTAATTTAAAAAAGTGGTAATGTAATGAAACAAAAGGCTGCTTACCTCCTTGGTCCAGAAGAATGGTTACCTTCACTCAGTGTTTTAGTGATAAATAATGAATAAAAATATATGTGTTTATGTAAGGTACTTCCTATAAGAAATATCCTTGGCCTTCCTCATGATTGTTTTTTTTTTTTTCCCATTTATTCCCTATGGAGAATTTAGTAAGGAACCATGACAAATTTAATCTTGTATTCCCAAAACTGGGGAATGTAGGTCACATTTCTTATAAACGCCCTACTTTCACAGTTCTATAATGTATTTATAAATCTATTCCCAGGTCAGTGTTTTCTATGCATATGAATTAATGTTAACACTTTCCTGATCACATCTATGGAATATGCATTTTTGTATGAGTAATTGCAAACAACTGCAGAGTGTGTCTTCTATAATGTAGTGCGGCTACTACATACCATACAGAGGGCAGGTTAGGCAGGTTAAGCCAAAGAACCTTTACCATGAATCCACGTATTCTCTATTTAAATATAATGGCTCTCATTGTGATGGAATCTCAGAGCCACAGAAATTTGTGTTCCCCCTTCCAGACAGATATATTTTAACAACTTTTTTTTATATTTTCTGTAATTTTTATTTTGTTGACCATTTCACTCACATGATAGGGTTCAATATATATTAAGGCTCAGATTGAACTTAGCTGACTCCAATCATATCTAGTTGTGTTTAACCCCTTCCAGCTCCTGGAAGTACTATTAGGTAATGGTAACTGCCTCGTTCGCCCTCCATGACCTAATAGTACATCCTGCATTCAACACAGCGCCGCTCACGCTGGGCGCATTCATGAGCTGTGATAGCTGCTGTTTCCGACAGCAGGCTATCACAGTTCAATGTGCCGGGACCAGTCCGATGGTCCCGCCTCGGCAATCGCCGCTATTGGCTAGTCAGTGACTAACTGACCAATAGCGGTGATCACTGTCTTCACTTCCTCTCCCTGACATCAGTTTCTGCTGCAACCGCCCTGTTGGAGTTAGCGAGACGTTCAGAGCAGAGAGAAGTGAAGAAAGTTAAAAAAAGTTACAAAAACCACTTTCTTTTACTTCCCACCTCCTCCATCCACTACCCACTCCTGTTCCCTTCCTCCTTGTGTTCCCCCCACGGTTTTGGCCTGTGATCTCCTATCACTGACCACTTCTCAGTCTTCAGGACGAAATTTCTTGGTCCCTGGGGATCCTTTTTTCCTTGTTTTTCTATATAAAATATATAAAACAAAAAAATATATATATATAAAAAAAAAGTTAGTTTAGACAATTTTGACAATTTAACTAGTTAGTTTAGTATTAGGGTTAGTTAGTGTCAGGGAACGGTCAAAAGGCGTAGTTAGGTATAGGGTCAGGGAACTTAGCGTCAGGAATCCGTCACAATAGTTAGGTTTAGCGTTAGGGATCCATCACCATAGTTAGGTTTAGCGTCAGGGAAGTTCATATAAAATCTAGTTAGGTCGCAATTTCTGAGACACAGCAACATGGGTTAGTAGTCCACCATTTTTCCAGGTTGTTCATTGTTTGCACTTAGCACTTTATTAAATGGAGTACAATGGAATAGTGGTAGGGGGGTTTCTATTGACTTTCTTGTTGAGGCTGGTAATAGTGTCGTTTTCATATCCTAATAACTAGACATACAAATGGTCAAATACTTACCTTGCACTATGCACTTTCTCATGATACTGTATACCAATGTTAAATGTGGATATATGATTGTTATGTGAACTCCTAAGATAATTGTCTCATCTTTTGGCGGTCCTCTTTCTGTCATCTGTGGTGATTCATTTTTAAATAGCTTATGTATTGACTTTTTAGATTTTGTAAAATAAAGCTTATGTTTTACTTTATGTCTTGACTTATAGACTCCATGTTCTCTCTTTTTTGGTGCAAAATCTAGTTAGGTTTAGCGTCAGGCACTCATCACAGTAGTTAGGTTTAGCATCAGGGAAGCTCGGAATAATCTAGTTAGGTTCAGTGTCAGGGAAGCTCGGAATAATCTAGATAGGTTTAGTGTCAGGGAATCGTCACCATAGTTAGGTTTAGTGTCAGGGAAGTCCACTTGTTCTCTAAAAACAACAAAAAAACAAACAAACACGCTTTTGTGCTAGTTTAGGTAGGAGCCTATTGCTCGCAGTTAGTTGTTTTTTTTTTTTGCTGTATATATATTTTGTACGTTTCTAAGCACAACAAACATGTCCCAACGGACATTTACTGCCGATGAGGCGTATTCATTTCTTGCCTCCGACACAGACTCGTCGGATGGTGAAACTCTGTTTTATTTGTCGACCTCCTCATCCAGTGATGAAGAGGAGGGACCCCCTAGGAGATGCCCCAGGACCAGCACCATAGTTGAAACCCCTGAGAGAAGTGACCCCGCAACAATTGATACCCCCGAGCGAAGTGACCCCATTTGGACCCCCACACCAGACATTTATGAACCCCAAATTCCTGAGTACACAGGCAGCCCAGGGATCAAATTTAACACGACAGGGCTCAGTGAGATGGACTTTTTCAAGTTCTTCTTCACTGATGAGTTTATAGAGTTTATGGTGTCCCAGACAAATTTATATGCCCAACAGTATATCACCAAGAACCCCACATTATTTTATGCCCAATCCCACAGGTGGATTCCTGTAGACGCAGCAGAGTTGGGCAAGTTCTGGGGACTGCTCTTGAACATGAGGCTTCTGAAAAAGCCATCCATTAGGACCTACTGGAGCACAGACATCTTATACCACACCTCGATGTACCGCATGGCCATGTCCAGGATGCGTTATGAGGCAATACTTCGCTTCTTACATTATACTGACAACGAGCAGTGCCCACCCCGAGATGACCCCAGTTTTGACCGTTTATATAAAATGAGACCCCTATTAGACCATTTCTGTGCCCAGTTTGCCCAAGCATACACCACCGAGTAGTGTATTTCTGTTGATGAGTCCCTGATACATTTTAAAGGGAGGCTTTAATTTCGCCAGTACCGGCCGAGTAAGAGGGCAAGGTATGGCGTAAAGATGTATAAGCTGTGCGAGAGTGCATCAGGGTATACTTACAAATTTATGATATATGAAGGGAAGGACACCTGTATTCAGCCCCCAGAATACCCCCCCCCCCTTACTGGGAGTTAACACCAAAATTGTTTGGTATTTGGAGCACCCACTGCTGGACCAGGGTTACCACCTCTACCTGGATAATTTTTATACCAGTGTCCCACTCTTCAAGTGCCTCTCTTCCAGAAGTACTGTGGCATGCGGCACTGCTAGAAAAAAGTCTGAGGGGCCTCCCTAAGACACTGCTTGGGAAAACACTCAGAAGGGGTGAGAGCAGGGCACATTCTAGCAGCAACATATTGTGTGTCAAGTACAAGGACAAGAGAGATGTCCTTGTATTGACAATAATACATAGCCAGAACCAGTACCCATGTACCAGTATGTGGTACCAGTACAGAGACCCCCAAACCAGACTGCAATCTGGACTATAATAGGTACATGGGAGGGGTGGACTTGTCAGATCAGGTCCTGAAGCTCTACAGCCACTTTAGAACTGAACAGGTACCTTGAAAAAAAGGCTTTTGAAATTTTCTTAAAAATATGAGAAATTGCTGTTCATGTTCTAAGCTTTGTAACGTCCAAGAAAAATAAAAGAATGTTCAAAAAATGATGTAAATCTAAAGTAGACATATGGGAAATGTTAAGTAGTAACTATTTTGTGTGGTATAACCATCTGCCTTACAAGCAGATACATATAAATTCAGAAAAATGTAAAGTTATCCAAATTTTCTGTAAATTTTGCTATTTTTTACAAATAAACACTGATGGTATCGACCAAATTTTACAACTACCAGAAAGCCCAATGTGTCACAAGAAAACAATCTCAGAATCGCTTGGATAGGTAAAAGCATTTCAAAGATATTACCACATAACGTGACATATGTCAGATTTGAAAAATGGGCTCTGAGCCTTAAGGCCAAAACTAGGCTGCGTCCTTAAGGGGTTAATAGGCTGTATCTAATTACAAGGGTAATTAGGTAATCTGGGTGACATAGAAACTGAGTGGGCAGTTAAAGAGGCTCTGTCACCAGATTATAAGTGCCCTATCTCCTACATAATCTGATTGGCGCTGTAATGTAGATAACAACAGTGGTTTTTATTTTGAAAAATGATAATTTTTGAGCAAGTTATGAGCAATTTTAGATTTATGTTAATTAGTTTCTTAATGCCCAACTTGGCGTTTTTTTTACTTTTTACCAAGTGGACGTTGTAAAGAGAAGTGTATGACGCTGACCAATCAGCGTCATACACTTCTCTCCATTCATGTCCATTTGTACTCAGCACAGCGTGATCTCAGCGTGCTGTCACATACACCCACATTAACTTTACTGAAGTGTCTTGAGAGTGAATAGACATTGCCTCCAGCAAGGACGCGATGTATATTCACACTCCTTACACTTCGGTAAAGTTTGTGTGGGACTTATTCACAGCACAGCGAGATCTCGCGAGATCACGCTGTGCAGAGTACAAATGGACATTAATGGAGAGAAGTGTATGACACTGATCGCCCACTTGGTCAAAAGTAAAAAAAACACCCAGTTGGGCATTACGAAACGAATTAGCATAAATCTAAAATTGCTCATAACTTGCTCAAAAATCATCGTTTTAAAAAAAATAAAATATCTACATTACAGCACCAATCACATTATGTAGGATATAGGGCACTTATAATGTGTTGACAGAGCCTCTTTAAGGTTTCAAAGACAGAGGATAACTTTAATACTTTTGGGAAATAAGAAAGCATTTCACTGCCAAAATGCTAAAATAATAAATTACGTTTTAATACCTACAGACTTCCTCACTGTTCCATTGGAAAAAACGTACACTAAACATGGTGGGGAGAGCTGCACTACTTAAAATGGTAGTATTGCCAGCCCTCTTGTATGTTGTGTGTAGCTGCCCCATTTGGATTCCAGATAAGATCTTTAGAATTATTGAGCGTCTGCTTAAGGACTTAGTTTGGAAGGGAAAGCATCCATGGTTAAATATTAAAGGGGTTATCCAGAATCTAAAACTCCTGAGTATTAATCTTAGGACATGAATTCAACTCACTTACCAATATACTTTCATTTCCAATTCCGTGCAGAATCCCATAGGGAAAACCCGGTCACTTGATGCAGGTAGATCTGTAGTTTTCTCTTACATGATGATGTGCCGACACAGCCCCACATGACTTAGAGCGGCCTACTTCTCGTTTGTGTCGGCGCGTCATCAATCAGGTGACCGCAAGGGGCTGGCACTGTAACTGCTCAAATCCTAAGCCAGCCTCATTCTTGGTCCCGGCTTTTTTGTCATAAGAGATACAAAACACAAACAGTGCAGACGTGACTATTAGGTGTTTGTCTCCTGCACTTATTGTGCATTCTCATGACCTCCCTACCTTTTAATATAGAGAGCATAATAAGAGGACTGCTTGATTTTAAGAGGCGGAACTATGAGTAGCAGTCCCAAACAGAGGCAATTTGTGGGCAGGGAATGAGGAGAGAAGAGCATGCTGGGATTCGTGGCTTTTCAGCGTGAGCCGTAAAACTAAGTCCTGCTTCAAACCAGGAATAAGATAAACTCTTGTGCTGGAACATGGAGTTCAGTGTGTAACATAGATTATTTTCTTTAAGGAAATTATCTATCATGAGTGGGCCTCTTTAAGGCCCTGTTCACACGGAGTTTTTTGCAGGAGGAAAATTCCTCCTGTAAAAACTGACCCTGGAGGTTTTCATGTTTGATGTGGTTTTTGACGTGGTTTTTGACGTGGTTTTTGAGGCGGTTTTCCAGGCGGTTTTTCAGGCTGTTTTTGCCGAGGTTTTCACACGCATGAGGCTGGGTTCACACAACCATGTTACGTCCATAATGTACGGAACGTATTTCGGCCGGAAGACCCGGACCGAAGACAGTGCAGGGAGCCGGGCTCCTAGCATCATAGTGATGTACGACACTAGGAGTCCCTGCCTCTGCGTGGAACTACTGTCCCGTACTGTAATCATGATTACAGTATGGGACAGTTGTCCTGCAGCGAGGCAGGGACTCCTAGCGTCGTACATCACTATGATGCTAGGAGCCCGGCTCCCTGCACTGTCTTCGGTCCGGGTCTTCCGGCTGAAATACGTTCCGTACATTACAGACGTAACATGGTCGTGTGAACCCAGCCTGACAGCCTTCTGTCAACGGATCTGTCACCATTGAAATGAATGGTGATGCAAACGGAACTTACTTCACACTTGCCTTTCCGTTGAGGGGTTCCCCTGACTGAAAGCACCGACGGAACCCCTGAGCAGAAACCACGCTGATGTGAACAGGCCCACATTAAAAAAAACATTGTTTTCTGTTTGCATCATCATTGACTTCAATGCTGATGGATCCGTTGCTAATGGGATTCCCTACACTGCGGTATTGGTTCAGTCGAAACGACAGAACCCTTTGCACAACGGGGACAAACAGAAACAATTAGCAACGGATCTGTCACCACTTCACACTTGCCTTTCCGTTGAGGGGTTCCCCTGACTGAAAGCACCGACGGAACCCCTCAGCGGAAACCACGCTGATGTGAACAGGCCCACATTAAAAAAAAAAAAGTATACTTACTTCTTGAATCAATTTCCCAACATCAATGTCCATTCGGTGGTACACCTCTGCTGTCGTCATTTCTGTTCCTGAAATGTTAAAAAAAAATAAAAAAGAGATGACATACATGAACAACTGCATAACAAAATTAAAAAATTAAAAATAAAAAAATAGAAAAAAAAAATCTAAAAAAAAAATCTAAAAAAAAAATCAGAAAAAAAAATTAAAAAAAAAATTCTAAAAAAAAAAATGCACAGCTCCATACATGTATAGCATGTATGGAACATAGGAGCAAGTGCACTTACTTGTATTTGGATGCAGGACTTCGGTTTTCTGTATCCCTGAGTTCTGTCCACGATGTTTTTCAGCCTCCACGAGCAGACAGGAAATGACAGCCCCTTTCTGGGCTGGACTAGCAGCAGGAGACTGCAAGAAACTCCTCCAAAACTCTCGGCAATATACTCGTCAGAAAACACCTCACTAGTTCGAGGTGTTTTTTGACGTGTCCCCATTGCTTTCAATGCGGTTTTGGACGCGGAAACCGCATCAAGAAGGGTCATGTCCCTTCTTTTTGCCGCGAGGCGTTTTTTTTACTCGCGGTAAAAAAACGCCTCCGTCTCCCATTGAAATCAATGGGAGTCATTTTGGGTCGTTTTTGGCGCGTTTTCCGACGCGTTTTCCACGTCAAAAAACGTGTCAAAAAACTCCGTGTGAACAGGCCCTAAAAGTGTTTTGGAGGAGTTTTTTCTTTTATTTTATGTCCGTCGGATAATCCCTTTAAACAAGTGTTCAAACCTATAGAACAAGGGGCCCTGGCAATACCAAAAATTTAATTGTAATTTCTTTCATTCAAATTAAGGTTCTTGACATTGCTTCAAAGTATTGAACATAGCATAGATTATTTTCCAGTATATCAGGTTCTATATACTAAGCACTCAAATATTTGAAACCACTAGTTTAAATGTATACCCCTTGTCTAGGTTTCCCACCTTCAAGTTAATGCATCAGGTTTGGTGGAAAGGCAAGTCTACTTTTTGTTTTGATAAGATTGGAGAAATTACCCCAACTTGGAGATCAGAACTTTTACACAGCCCCTTTGGTTCTGAACAGCATGGTTTGGGGGTTAAATTTGGCCTTTTTAAGATCAGCCATTTTTTTTGTAGAAGGCAGGATAAAAGTATGGATTTTACTAATAGAGAAAATAATTGTAATTCTGTTGGACAATTTTACTGTTAGGAACTTAGACCTGCAATTCTCTCGAAAAAAGACTTGAAAAAATGTAATGTGCATACCTTTTCACTTATATAAATATTTATTATTTGTAAAATCTCAAAAGGACTAATGTCCAGATTATATCGGACTTTGGTGCAGAATGGTATCGGGAGAAAGATATTGGAGATTTCTCAGAAGTCCAGTGGTTGAATAACCTTTACGTTTAACCCAAGACTGTGCTAAATCCCAGCTATGTGAGTTTCAATATTTTTTTTTATAGGCCATAGGCTATAGAATACCCAAGATAAAATATCAAAAGTTAATAAGACAAGAGAAAAAAAAATCCAAAATGTGAATTTAATTTGTAAATTCTTACTGTATGGAAAATAAAAGTTTATATGTTTTTTTTATTAACCTCTTAATGACCAGGCCATTTTGCACGCTAATGACCAAGGATTATTTTTTGTTTTTTCACAGTCGCATTCCAAGAGTCTAAACTTTTTTTTTAGTCTATCGACATAGCCGTATAAGGGCTTGTTTTTTTGCGGGACAAGTTGTATTTTGTAATTGCACCATTTTTAGATGCTTATAATATATTAATTAACTTTTATTAACTTTATTTTAGGAGAGAATTGAAAATAAGCAGCTATTCCAGCATTGATTTTCACGTTATAAATTTACGCCATTTACTATGCAGCGTAAATAACATGTTAACTTTATTCTATGCGTCGGCACGATTACGGGGATACCAAATATGTAAAGGTTTTATATGTTTTCCTACATTTGCGCAATAAAAACTATTTTAGAAAAAAATTACTAAAAGCCGTAACTTTTTTATTTTTCCGTCAATGTGGCTGTATGTGGGTTTGATTTTTGCCGGCCAATGTGTAGCTTTCATTAGTACTATTTTGGGGTACATAGGACTTATAGATTAACTTTTATAAAAAAATTTATGGGGGTAATGGGAGAAAATTGATTTTGCCGTTGTTTTTTGCGGGTTTTTTTGGACGCTGTTCATCCGCCGGTTTAATTAATGTGTTGGGTTTAATTTAATTAATGTGTTCATTTTATTGTTCAAGGCGTTACAAACGCGGGGATACCATATATGTGTATGTGTTATTTGTTTTGCCATTTTTACTAAATAAAAATTATTTTGACTGTAATTTATTTTAATTTTTTTCACAAACTTTATTTAACTGCTTTATATATATATATATATATATATATATATATATATATATATATTTTTTTTTTTAGTCCCACAAGGGGACTTCACTATGCGATCTGTTGATCGCATATATAATGCTTTGGTATACTTAGTATACCAAAGCATTATTGCCTGTCAGTACAAAACTGACAGGCAATCTATTAGGCCATGCCTCCGGTATGGCCTAATAGGCATTTGCTTAAGGCAGAACTGGGGGCCTTTGTTAGGCCCCCCGGCTGCCATGGAAACCCGACAGCCCCCCGCGATTTCTTTCCTCCCTCTGTCAAGCACATTAGATGTCGCTGTCGCTATTGACAGCGGCATCTAATGGGTTAAACTGCCGGAATCGGAGCGCGCTTAGATTCCGGCAGTTGCGGCAGGAGCCAGGCTGTGTATAACAGCCGTGCTCCTGCCGCTGATCGCGTGGGTACACTGGCAGTACCGACGCGATCAGAGGACGGATATATCCATCCTTTTGCGGCAACTACCTCCTGCACAGGACGGATATATCAGTCCTTCGTCGTAAAAGGGTTAAAGTAATAAAGAGAAAAACATTTCCTCACTGTTCCCTTGCTGCCTGAGTTCCTCCATCACATCTTTGTTTACATGTCTGCATGATGACACCATCTATATGTACACGTCACATAAGTGGGACAGTAAGTGAAGGCCTGCTGTAGTGAAGTCATTATGGATGTCACGTTACTGCAGCTACCGGGGATAGGTCGACCCGCTCACATGATGCTCATAGTGCTGGTTTGTATACAAATGGGCACAGGATCCAACCTGTGGCTTAGCATATAAGGAAATATAACTACATAGGCACTTTAAATAAATGCAGTTATAATTCAAAGAAGGGGCATGTAGAGGCTCACTATTAGGCCCTTGGAGGGATGAGGCCCAGTCTTGGAAACAGGATTTTCTCAAGAATTGACCTGTATTTACTGCCATCCATCTTTCCCTCAATCCTGACCAGTGTTCCGGTTTCTGCCGATGAAAAGCATCCCCACTGCATGATGCTGCCACCACTATGTTTTACAGTGAAAATGGTGTTCGTGGGGTGATGGGAAGTGTTGGGTTTGCTCCTCACAGGGTGTTTCCCTTGATTGCCAAAAATTTAATTTTAGTCTCATCTCACAAGAGAACTTTCTTCCATGTGTGTCTGCCACATGCTGTTTGGTGAACTAAAAATGTGTTTTTTTTGTGGCAGGGGGGGGGGGGGGGTTTAAGCACTGGCTCTTTTCTGGCCACTCTTCCTTAAAGCCCAACTTTGTGGAGTGTATGGCTATGGACAGAGACTTCCATCACCGCTATGGATGTTATTGAGCTCCCTTATTGTTATCGTTGGTGTCTTTGTTGAATCTCTGATTATTGCCCTCCTTGCCCAGTCTGTGAGTTATGGTGGGCGGCCTTCTCTTCTCAGGTTTATAGTTGTGCCATATTTTTTATATTTTGTTATAATGGATTTAATAGTACTCTGTGGGATGTTCAAAGTTTTTAGTTTTTTTTTAATAATCCAACCCTGATCTATTCTTCTCTACAACTTTGTCTCTAACCTTTCTGAGAGCTCCTTGGTCTTCATGTTGCTTGCTTACTTGTTTCGCTGACTCAGCAACCTTTCAGAACAGGTGTATTTATACTGACATCATGTAACACTTTGATCACACACAGGGGACCTTATTCAACTAATTATGTGACTGCTGAAATTAATTAATTTGGCCAGACCTAATTTAGGGGTTTCATAGCAAAGGGGGTAAATACATATGCACTCACAACTTGTCCGTTTTTAGGGGTTATTTTTAAACAATGTATTTTTTTTTTCATTCAACTGTAATCATTGGGACATTTTGTCAGGTCCATGGTAGCACAGACCCCACCAAAATAACAAACCAATAAATAGACACAAACCACAGAATTTTGGATAATAAAGGCTGCAATGTTTATTAAGGGTAACATAAATGCAATAAGAATTAAAAATATATAAATAACCATCAATAAAAATCATGAAAATCACTAAAAAAAAGTCCGCCCAGCATTAGCTTGGTGACAAAACTCCTCTAACAAAACATTGCGACAGGAAGGAATTCAGAAATATAGGGAGGAAGGGTGGGCGATGGTCGAGGATCCAGACTAACTGCTTGACCACAAAGAAAACCCGCTCATTTATAGATCAGATTACCGCCTTTAGGATTCAAATGTCCAATGAGCTGTTCCTGGAAGAAAGCCTGCCTGGCAATAGAAAATACTAGAATCTGCTAATGCAAATAGCACAGCTGACTTTGTCCAATCAGCTGTTCTCCAGGAAACATCTGCCTGGCGATAGAAACAACTGGAAAATGCTCGTACCACCTGTACAGCTTACATAGGGGACATCAATATGGTAAGTACAGTTCTAATACATGGGGTAAAAAGGCGGGGAGAGAAATGGCCAAACACAAAATTCTGTAAAACAAAACCAACGTAATAGTAAAACATATTTTGGGGCTCGTGCGACCATGTGTCCCCCAAGCAAATAGCTCGGGGGCCTCTGTCATTACAAAAAAATCAGATTTAAAATCCATTTTAATTTCAGGTTGTAATGCAACAAAACAGGAAAAACCCCAAGTTGGGGGGGGGGGGGGTACTTTCGCAAGGCACTGTATCTCTAAAGATTGCTATGAAATGATGTAAGATACATTGTATAACTTGTAGACGATGATACTTTTGTCACAGAAGCTGAGCTCATTGTGAACTGGCCTGTAAGCATGTGTGACTGGCAGATGCTATTGCATTACTAAATCAAGAGTCTATTCTAATGTGAAGGCTGAAGAATACCTCCGGCAGTAATTCTGCATGTCTCAAAACTCGCATCCCACTGTAGACTGGACATAGATCTGCCATGTACAAACAGACATCACGTATGCAGAATCGTATTTACAACTCACGCTGTACTAGGCGCTAAGCCTGAAATGCTCCCACTAAAGGCCAATTTACACTCACCAATTTTCATCATAATGTGTTTATTTCTTAGAAATTGTAATGTTAATTGATCTGTGTTAGCGAAACTATCGTTTATCGGTAATCAACATTTGTGATGGCATAAAAATTATCGATGTCATGATTCATAAATGTAAATGCCACTCAGTGACATTTACACAAGGTGTCACGTTGGGTATGTGGACCCACTGGGCCGGTATGGCAGCTGGCCAACAGGACACAGGTCACAGTCTAGTTCGTATAGTGTACCTGTGGCAGCTCAGACAGTAGCAAGACAGGCTCGGCTGGGACTAGGCAGCAGGCAGGCGCCAGGCATGGTGTAGCAGGGCAGGCGTGGTACACAGCACAGCACGGCACTTGACCAGGATAGCACGGGATACAGGTTACAAGTAGCAGGAATGGGAAACAGTTAGGAGACCATTTGCATAGACAGACTAGGATAATGAAAACAAGGCTCAGGCAAGGCAGAAAGGGGCTGGGTCCCTCTTATAGTCCATGGTGCTCATGGGCTAATTTTGTACTTCAATTCAGGTGCGCGTGCTACGGGACCCTGCCAGGAGAAGCGGAAGTGAGCGCTGGCGTCTCCTGAGGAGGAGATGTGGACCAGCACTCACAGATCCATGGCTGCAGGCGTCAAGAGGTGAGTAAGCCTGACGGCCTGCGGCCATGGGCATGACACAAGGCATTGCTACCTATAGCAGAGCCAGGTCCTGGTGTTCAGTGTTGTGGACTTTGTTCCCCAAGACATGCGATCTATTAAGAAATACAGGGCACACTATGCTGTACCACAATATACAATACACAATATAGTGACTAAATATTACCACCATACCATGAACAGATAACACCACCATATTGTGGCTGGATAACACAGTCATACAATGACTTAATAATACTGCCATACAGTGACAGCATAATACTACCATGAAGTTTACCATAACTAAATAATATCACCGTCTGACACAAATACCGTATTTTTATGACTATAAGACGCACCTTACTATAAGACGCACCACGGTTTTAGACAACAGAGAATAGTAAAAAATAATTTCAGATTTTAATACTTTTACAAAGAAAAAAGTATTTGTTAAAAAAAATTGTTCTGTTTCACCACATTCTGAGAGACATAACTTTTATATTTTTTCATCGATTGGGCGGCGTGAGGGCTTATTTTTTGCGGGATAAGCTGTAGTTTTAATTGGCACCATTGAATTTCAGGCATGGATTAGCAGAGGCAGACATAAAGCAGATCTGAGGGCCTTCATTAGGGCCCTGGCGGCCATGATTACCATCGGTGCCCCCTGATCGCGTTGCGGGGGAGGCCGTTGGGCTGTCGGAGTGGGCCGCCCCCCTCGGGTTTTCCCATGAGGACATTTATGACATATCTACAGTATATGTCATAAATGTCAGATAGAAGCGGATCCGACCTCTGGGACCCGCACATATCTCTAGAACGGAGCCCCCTAAACCCCATTCTAGCGATCGCTGTTCCTGGCCGTTAGAGCAGTGTGCCAGCTGTAATAAATCTTGCAAAAAACTCACTGCAACTTATAGTTGGCATTCAAGGGACCCGGCTCTGCCAGACTCCCTGACTGCTTCCTTAATTAACCCCCTCTCAACCCATGACGTGCCGGGATGTCATGGAGCGGGGGGGTGATGTTTGGCGCTGAGCACGCTTGATACACTGTAGGTGTCAGCTGGTGAAGAAAAACCCCTTCACAACATCTACCCAAGTGAAGAACACTCTCCTGGAAGTAGGTGGATCAGTATCTAATTCTACCATAAAGAGAAGACTTCATGAGAACAAATACAGAGGGTTCTCCACGAGGTGCAAACCATTAACCCCTTCACGACTGCCATACGGCTATAAACGTTCCAACTGCCGATGCCCCGTGCAGTTGTCACGTATATAGTCGTTTGCAGCGTGCATCAGGGTTTCATGAGTGCAGAGCTGTTTCAGCGTTAGCAGCCCTGCATTAATCTATGTGTCGGCTCTTTCTACAAGTGCCGACACTTCTTTGACTTAGTTTCATAAAACAAATGTGTTTTATTTATTTAATTATTATTATTATTTTTTTATCATCCTTTATTTATTAGTTTTGATTTTAACATCTTATAAATGTGTAATGATATGCAAACAGAAAGCCATTACATAATATATGAAAGCAACACTGTAATGTCTTGTATCATAAACATAAGCGAATTATAAAGCAATGTAACATGGATATGTGTTTAGTATAACATGCCAGAGCTCCTACAGTAATATATAGCATAGTACATTAGACCGCCTTCCATGAATGGATGGAAGGCCACAAATTAGGGAGGGAGGGAAGAGGTGGGGGGACAGATTACACAAAAAAGAAAGAATAGAGGGAACGGGTAGGGGATGGGGGGGGGGGTTATGCAAGAGGAATCACCGTATCCCAGGCCGTGAAGGAGTTTAATGTAGAACGAGAGTCGAGGAAGAGTGAAATCTAAGAGACAGATGTATGCTTTGTCACCTTTTGAAAGTTCACCCAAGAGTATCAAATCTCGAGAAGGGTGTCATGTGTTCTGTTAGCCCAGCTAGAAATTTCTTTGAATCTATAAATCTGGCCTACATTAGACAGCCAATTCTGTAAGGTGGATGGTTGAGTCTGAAGCCAATATAGCGGGATTAGGGTCTTCGCTACCGCAATAAGGTGAGTGATCAAGTTATATTTCGATGGCTTATATGACTTGGAAGATTTTACAGTGCAATCATGTCAAAAGACAATGTTAGGTCGGTGTTTGTGATTTGCTTAATCGTATCACCAACCTGATCTCAGAAGAGGGATATAGTGGGACAGGACCACCAGATATAAGTGTATGTACCACAATCAGTTTTACATCTCCAACAGCTGTCAGAGTCTGCCAGGTTGTTTTTATACAAGAACTCAGGAGTCCTATACCATCTAGCTAGGAGTTTATAGTGATTCTCCTGCAAGCAGATACAGGTGGAAAAGCCATATGAGTGTTTGAGAATATATTTAACTTCAATATCAGAGAAGGTGGAATTCATTTATTTTTCCCAGGAGTCGCTAAATTTTGGCCTGGGAGACGAAGATCCAATCAAGAACTTATTATACAGATATGAAATCTTCCTAGTATTGGGAGTACGTGCAAGTAATATCTGTAGTGTCCACGGCCACGGACAGTCAGAATTACTAACCCCCCGACGGCCGCAGCGATGGATCTGTGAGCGCTGGCCCGCATCTCCTCCCCTGGAGACGCCAGCACTCTCTTCCGCTCCATTCTGCTATGTCCCGTAGGGTGCGCGCGCACGCTCATGGCCGGCCTTAAAGGGCCAGCGCACATGAAAATAATCATGAATTAACCCATGATCACCCTGGACTATAAAAAAGGCTTTGCCCTTTCTCTCATTGCCTGAGCATTGTTGTGTTTACCCGTGTTAGTCTCGCAAATGGTCGATTAGTGTTATCCTGTCCCCAGTGTTCCCATACCTGCTACCTGTATCCTGTATCCCGTGCTACCATAAGTTTCTGTGCCTTAGAAAGTTGGAGTCGTGTTGTGCAATCGATCACACCTGCTGTGTTACACCACCCCTGGTGTCTGCTGCCAAGGTCTCATCTGAGCCTAGCCGTTACTACTATCTGAGCTGCTACAGGTACCCTTGTGCTTGGACTATATAGACATTGACTTGATACACTGTTTGGCCAGCTGCTATCCTGCTTTGGCAGTACGCCCCAGTGGGTCCACATACCCACAGATCGTGACTGTACGCTCAGTCCATGGACCCCACTGGTCAACCCAAGACCGTGACAACATCACAAGCCATGCAGGCGGATATGCTAGTCTGCCAATTATGACAGGACCAACTCCTCCAGGCGGTGAACGCCATTACAAATCGGCTGGATGCACAAGCTGCAGTCATCTCAGCATCCGTTCCTGTTGCTCTGGCTGTTCCTCCTGTTACACCTCCTGTCAGTACCAGTGCTGACTCCCGATTCTCGCTGCCACTACCTCCTCGCTGCGACGGAGACGCGAGCACATGCAGGGGATTTCTGAAACAGTGTCAGATCCACTTTAGTCTACATGCCAAAGCATTTCCTACTGATGGCGCAAGGATCGCATTTATAGTCCCACTCCTTACTGGCAAGGCCCTAGAATGGGCAAACCCTATCTGAGAACGTCAGGGACCAGAGATCCGTGACTTCCAGTGTTTCCTACAGACTTTTTGCATGGTATTTGAGGAACCTGGATGAGTCTCCTCAGCAGCTGCATCTCTTCTGACCCTTCGCCAGGGGGACACCTCCGTCTGCGAGTACGCCATTCAGTTCCGCACCCTGGGGGCAGAACTATCATGGAACGAAGTCTTGGTGGCTACATTCTGGCAGGCACTGTCTCCTAAAATGAAATACGAGCTTGCCGCTCGTGATCTGCCACCTACCCTGGATGACCTCATACTCCTAGCCACCTGGATTGACATGAGGATCCGGGAGCGATCCCAAGAGGTTCGTCGAGAGAGAAGATTCCCTAAGCTGGCGCCTATCTTCCAGCAATCCCTGTTGTCCTTACCAGTTGTCCCAGCAGAGGAGCATATGCAGGTGGACTGACTCAAACTGAAATAGTATACTAAATGATATACAAAAGTACAAAAAATATTTATTAAATATAATCACCAATAACATATAATGGAATAAAAGATGGGATACATCATACACGGAGATATATACAGCAGGGTCAGATAGAATAGACCATGGACAAACAGAGTCAACCATCCAAGGATGACCAAACCACGCTCAAATAGTCCATATGACAGAATTATAAACCCATGGGTATAAGGTAATAAGACCCACACGTTGTATAGTGCTACCAGCTGATTATGACAATGTACAGAGATAGACAATAAGGTCTACTATTGCCTACAAAGTATATAGCAATACATGAAAAGTGAAGCTAGAAGCGTCCAGAGAAAACATATAGGCTCAAATGGCCAGAAAGATATAACTGACAATAGCTGGACACAATAATACGATCATGTAGAGGCTAAAAAAGCTAGCACATACCCTGGGACATGATAAGGAGCGCAGGAGATCAAAAAAGCGGATCGATGAGTGAACGCCTCGACGCGCATTTCGCCCTGTAGACCGGCTTCGTCAGGAGGCTACATGTAATAAAACTCTAGGGGTTTATATAGAAGAGGAATGAATTTAGACTCACCTGTGATGAATGCAAATCGGCGCTCGACACGCCCGCCGGGCGGCGCACACATCACAGGAAGCGCCGCGCGTCAGATGGCAAGCGTCGCATGATGACAACATCACCATGACAACGCTAGATTCTGAGCGGCACTCCCGGATGCGGGCCCCACCACGCACGCGCGATCGAGCGTCTGTGCAAACACCACAAGAGAGGCAACGAGAATAGATAAGACAGGATTGAGATAATGACAAAAACAGAGGTGGGAATTCCTATTGGGATAAGACCGGCTAGAAATAATTGCACAGAGACAAAAAATAAATAACAAACAGATATAGAATATGAAAGATGGCAGCGCATATATTAGAAAGTACAACAAAAGTGAAACATAAAGTGACGAAGTGCAATGTGATAATGAAAAACGGAGGACATACACCATTCTAATGGTGATGAAGATAATATATAAAGTAAATATATTAAATAAATATATAAAATAAATAAATAGTGTGACAAAAATATAAAAATTAATAGATACAAATACATATATATATAAATATATAATAAAGTGAAATAGTGATAATATATATAAGCCATACAGATGTGTAGGTGTACGAAAATGCAAAAACATAAAAAATATGAGCAAGACCGTTATATAGTAATGAATTCATAAAAAATCTCTCGAACAGAGGCCGAGAGTAGATAATATGATGTACAGTATAAAAAGCCAAATAAATAGACTTGAGATACAATATAATACGATTGTAATATATATATAGAACTCCACATAACAAATGCTCAGAGAAAATAATAATAACAAATATACAGTAAATACAATAACGAGCAGGGATATGAAGCTCATAATACATCAATACAAATAGACATCTTTATCTTCTCCGATCCTGAGTTCAAATTAAGACCGTGCACAATCTTCTCCAATATATAGAAAGGTAAACCCACTCACTGAAAGGAGCACACTAGAACATAAAAAGTAAATAAAAAAAGCGAGAAAAAAACCCTAGAGAAAATAAAATTATCGCATAGTTGAAAATTACAGAAAGGGCCTGAAACTGGTGGCCTCATTCAGGCCAAATGGCGACACAGTATTAAGTAACGTAATCCATTTCATTTCTTTTCTCAATAATGCCAAACGTACATCACCACCTCTACATCCCAGAGAAATTCTATCTATTCCACGTACCTCAAAACCCTTTGGATTACAAGAGTGAAACTCACGAAAATGTCGAGCAACAGGCTGGAGTTTATCCAAATCTAGAGCACTGGAAGCTGACTTAATTTTGCTGACATGTTCCAACACCCGTACCTTCAGATGCCTGCTGGTCATGGCAACATAAATAAGGTCACAAGAGCAGGTGGCAAAATATACCACAGCTGCTGTGTTACATGTGATGTTATAAACAATTTTATAGTCTTTGCCTCTATCAGAGCTATAGAAGTTGAGGGCACGTGGAATATATTTACATGCAGCACATTTGCCACAATTATATGAACTCCAGGGAGGGCCCCTACTACCGAACGGATTTGGGGGAGCACTGGGAATATAATGACTGGCTGTCAGGAGATCCCTCAGATTTTTGGATCGCCTCCAAGTGATGGAGGGGTGACGAGGTAAAATCCCTGCCAAATCGCGATCAGCAAGAAGGACACTCCAATGTTTTTGTAGGATATCACGAATTCTAGTCCAATGAGGATTAAAAGTGGTAATAAATCTAACATTCTGATCAATGTTGTTCTTTTTAGGTCTACTCACCAGGAGTCCATCACGAGTTGAATTTTTAGCTCTAAGATAGCCTCTTTTAATAACCCTCTGACTATAAACACAATTTTCGAACCTTGCCGTCAGATCCAGTGCTTGGCGCTCAAAGTTGCTGTCATTGGAGCAGATGCGCCTTGCCCTTAAAAACTGGCCCACAGGTATAGACGTTGTGACCTTCGGGTAATGAGCGGATGTGGCATGGAGGAGGGCATTAGTGGAAGTTTTTTTCCTAAAAATGTCGGTGGAAATGAAACCACTGTCATCTTTGGTGATACAAATGTCCAAAAAATTAACACGAGTCTGACTATAGTGCCACGTAAGCTTGACATTGATATCATTCGAATTGAGTGAAGTGAGAAAAGATTCCAAATCAGACGTGGAGCCCTGCCAAATGAATAGAATATCGTCTATATACCTCGACCACGGGAGAACTGAATCATGACTTGTGTGCTCCTTTCAGTGAGTGGGTTTACCTTTCTATATATTGGAGAAGATTGTGCACTGTCTTAATTTGAACGCGGGAGAAGATAAAGATGCCTATTTGTATTGATGTATTATGAGCTTCATATCCCTGCTCGTTATTGTATTTACTGTATATTTGTTATTATTATTTTCTCTGAGCATTTGTTATGTGGAGTTCTATATATATATTACAATCGTATTATATTGTATCTCAAGTCTATTTATTTGGCTTTTTATACTGTACATCATATTATCTACTCTCGGCCTCTGTTTGAGAGATTTTTTATTAATTCATTACTATATAACGGTCTTGCTCATATTTTTTATGTTTTTGCATTTTCGTACACCTACACATCTGTATGGCTTATATATATTATCACTATTTCACTTTATTATATATATATATATATATATATATATATATATATATATATATGTATTTGTATCTATTAATTTTTATATTTTTGTCACACTATTTATTTATTTTATATATTTATTTAATATATTTACTTTATATATTATCTTCATCACCATTAGAATGGTGTATGTCCTCCGTTTTTCATTATCACATTGCACTTTGTCACTTTATGTTTCACTTTTGTTGTACTTTCTAATATATGCGCTGCCATCTTTCATATTCTATATCTGTTTGTTATTTATTTTTTGTCTCTGTGCAATTATTTCTATCCCTATAGGAATTCCCACCTCTGTTTTTGTCATTATCTCAATCCTGTCTTAGCTATTATCGTTGCCTCTCTTGTGGTGTTTGCACAGACGCTCAATCGCGCGTGCGTGATGGGGCCCGCATCCGGGAGTGCCGCTCAGCGTCTAGCGTTGTCATGGTGATGTTGTCATCATGCGACGCTTGCCATCTGACGTGCGGCGCTTCCTGCGATGTGTGCGCCGCCCGGCGGGCGTGTCGAGCGACGATTTTCATTCATCACAGGTGAGTCTAACTTCATTCCTCTTCTATATAAACCCCTAGAGTTTTATTACATGTAGCCTCCTGATGAAGCCGGTCTACAGGGCGAAACGCGCGTCGAGGCGTTCACTCATCCATCCGCTTTTTTGATCTCCTGCGCTCCTTATCATGTCCCAGGGTATGTGCTAGCTTTTTTAGCCTCTACATGATCGTATTATTGTGTCCAGCTATTGTCAGTTATATCTTTCTGGCCATTTGAGCCTATATGTTTTCTCTGGACGCTTCTAGCTTCACTTTTCATGTATTGCTATATACTTTGTAGGCAATAGTAGACCTTATTGTCTATCTCTGTACATTGTCATAATCAGCTGGTAGCACTATACAACGTGTGGGTCTTATTACCTTATACCCATGGGTTTATAATTCTGTCATATGGACTATTTGAGCATGGTTTGGTCATCCTTCGATGGTTGACTCTGTTTTTCTATGGTCTATTCTATCTGACCCTGCTGTATATATCTCCGTGTATGATGTATCCCATCTTTTATTCCATTATATGTTATTGGTGATTATATTTAATAAAGATTTTTTGTACTTTTGTATATCATTTAGTATACTATTTCTTTAAGGGCTATGTCCCTTTATGTTTCGCTTCTAGGTTGTCTACTTGCAATAAGGGACCCCAGCATATGCCATTTCTTGGTGTGAGGTTTGCTTAGGTTGTCGGACTGACTCAAACTGTCTGCCCAGGAGAAACACCACAGACGCAATTCAGGACTTTGTCGGTATTGCGGCCTCGGAGGCCATGTTGTACGTTTGTGCCATCAGAATCAAAAGAAACTCCAATGCCTAGTATTTGTTGGAGAGACAACCCTAGGCGGAGCGGTGCTAGATAGAAAGTTCTTCTCAAAACTGTCCATTACCGTGACCATAGTGTCTGGTGAAAAGGCGCACCGGGTCTCTGCATAACTGGACTCAGGGTCCGCAGTAAACTTCATCCAAAGAGGCCTATTGGATCTTCTCCAGTTGCCCATAGTCCCTCTGCAGATGTCTTTGGCTGCTGCCTCGGTGAATGGACTGCCTCTGCCGACCCGATCGTATCTGAAACCAAGCCGCTGAAGCTCCAAGTTGGGGCCATCATTCTAAACTAATTTTTTTTTTGCCTAAAGCCGTCAATCCTGTCCTACTGGGCCTGCTTTGGCTCCAACTACATGCCCGAGTCCTGGACTGGAATTCCGGAGAAGTTCTCCAATGGGGCTCCAAATGTCGCAGCCGCTGTCAGTTACAGATCCATCCTGTCCAGCCTCCTCTGCCTCAGTCATTGGCAGGATTACCCCCTCATTTCTCTCAGTTTGCGGATGTCTTCAGCAAGAAGACGCTTCCTCCACACCGGGCTTATGACTGCCCCATTGAACTGGTTCCAAATGCCTCCCCTTCCTGTGGTCATGTATACCCTCTCTCCTTGCCAGGTGACTTAGTCTATGTCGGCCTATATCAAGGAGAATCTGGAGAGGGGTGTCATACAAAAATCCTCCTTCCCAGCTGGAGCCGGGTTCTTAATTGTCAAGAAAAAAAACGGATCTCTTCGGCCTTGCATTGACTACCGTGTTCTCAATCAAGTCACAGTCAAGAACAAATATCAGTTGCCACTAATTTCCAAAATTATTTGACCGCATACGAGGAGCCAAGATCTTCTCTAAACTAGACTTGCGTGGGGTTTACAATTTGATCCGAATCCGTCAAGGTGATGAGTGGAAGACGGCGTTTAACACTCGAGACAGGCACATACGAATACCTGGTGATGCCCTTTGGTCTGTGTAACGCTCCCACGGTCTTCCAGGAATTCGTCAATGATATCTTCCGAGATCTTCTCTATGTCTGTGTTGTGGTTTATCTCGATATTCTGATTTTCTCTCCAGATCTGACGACTCATCGGAGGCATGTTCGTCAAGTTCTACTGTGATTAAGGGAGAATCGTCTGTATGCCTAGCTGGAGAAGTGCATCTTTGAAAATAACTCTCTGTCCTTCCTTGGTTACATCATCTCGGATCAAGGTCTCAAGATGAATCCTCAGAAAGTAAAGTACGTCCTGGAATGGCCACGTCCTCAGGGCCTGAGGTGCATACAGCGCTTTTTGGAATTCGCCAACTTCTACCGGCAGTTAATCCGAAACTTCTCATCATTGATGGCTCCCATCTCTATCCTTACGAAGAAGGGTGTGAACGCCAAGGTGTGGACTCCAGAGGCAGAATCTGCATTTAATAGCCTCAAGTATGCCTTTACCTTAGCCTCAATCCTCCATCATCCTGACATCTCTCGACAGTTCTCGTTGGAGGTGGACGCTTCCTCTGTTGGTGCAGGTGCAGTTCTGTTCCAGAGAGGCCTCAAAGGAAAGGCAGTGATATGTGGCTATTACTAGAGACTTTTTTCCTCCGCAGAGCGCAATTACTCTATTGGGGATCGGGAGTTACTGGCCATTAAATTGGCTCTGGAGGAGTGGAGACATCTGCTAGAGGGCGCAGCCCACCCGATCCTGATATACACCGACCACAAGTACCTTACATATCTCCAGTCGGCTCAACGGCTGAACCCCCGTCAAGACAGGTGTTACATAGTTACATAGTTAGTACGGCTGAAAAAAGACACATGTCCATCAAGTTCAACCAAGGGAAGGGAAAAGGGAAGGACAAATTTCTACACATAGGAGCTAATATTTTTTTGTTCTAGGAAATTATCTAACCCTTTTTTAAAGCCATCTACTGTCCCTGCTGTGACCAGCTCCTGCGGTAGGCTATTCCATAGATTCACAGTTCTCACTGTAAAGAAGCCTTGTCGCCTCTGCAGCTTGAACCTTTTTTTCTCCAGACGGAGGGAGTGCCCCCTTGTTTTTTGAGGGGGCTTTACAAGGAACAGGATTTCACCATATTTTTTGTATGTGCCATTAATATATTTATATAAGTTAATCATGTCCCCCCTTAGTCGTCTTTTTTCAAGGCTAAATAGGTTTAATTCTTTCAATCTTTCCTCATAACTTAAATTCTCCATGCCCCTAATTAGCTTCATTGCTCTTCTTTGTATTTTTTCCAACTCCAGGGCATCCTTTCTATGAACTGGAGCCCAGAACTGAACTGCATATTCTAGATGAGGCCTCAATAATGCTTTGTAAAGTGGTAATATTACATCCCTGTCCCGCGAGTCCATGCCTCTTTTAATACACGACAGTATCCTGCTGGCCTTTGAAGCAGCTGATTGACACTGCATGCTGTTATTGAGTTTATGATTTACAAGAACACCCAGATCCTTCTCAAAAAGTGAATCCGCCAGTGTAGCTCCCCCTAGGACATATGATGCATGCAGGTTGTTGGTACCCAGTTGCATAACTTTACATTTATCTACATTAAACTTCATCTGCCAAGTGGACGCCCAAACACTTAGTTTGTTTAAATCTGCTTGCAATTCATGAACATCTTCCATAGTCTGAACTATATTACATAGCTTGGTGTCATCTGCAAAAATAGAAATAGTGCTATTAATCCCATCCTCTATATCATTAATAAATAAGTTGAATAATAGTGGTCCCAGCACTGAACCCAGGGGTACACCACTTATAACCGGTGACCATTCAGAGAAGGAATCATTGACCACAACTCTCTGGATACGGTCCTTGAGCCAATTCTCAATCCAATTACAAACTATATTTTCTAAACCTATAGTCCTTAATTTACCCATTAGGCGTCTATGGGGGACAGTGTCAAATGCCTTTGCAAAGTCCAAAAACACTAAATCCACAGCGGCCCCTCTGTCTAGACTTCTGCTCACCTCTTCATAAAAACAGATTAGGTTAGTTTGACAACTTCTGTCCTTAGTAAAACCGTGCTGGCTGTCACTTATAATGCTATTTATTGTCACATAATCCTGTATATAGTCCCTCAATAGCCCCTCAAACATTTTCCCCACGATGGATGTTAAGCTTACTGGTCTATAATTACCTGGGGAAGATCTAGAGCCCTTTTTGAAAATAGGCACCACATTTGCGCTGCGCCAGTCCCTTGGCACTATACCAGTCACTAGAGATTCTCTGAATATTATGAAAAGGGGGACAGAAATAACTGAACTAAGCTCTTTAAGAATTCTAGGGTGTAACCCATCTGGTCCCGGGGCCTTGTGCACATTTATTTTATTTAATTTAGCCTGGACCATCTCTACATTCATCCAATTCAGTATATCAACTGATATATTAACAGCACTGGCACCGGCTACATCAGCTGCTCTTTCTTCAGTTGTATATACAGAGCTAAAGAACCCATTTAGTAACTCTGCCTTCTCTTGATCCCCTGTGATCAACTCCCCATTACCATTATCTAGGGGTCCTACATGTTCAGACCTTGGCTTTTTAGCATTTATATACTTGAAGAATTTTTTGGGATTTGTTTTACTATCCTTGGCCACCTGCCTTTCATTTTGTATTTTTGCTAATTTTATTACATTTTTACAGATTTTATTAAGCTCTTTATATTTTACAAAGGCTACAGCTGTACCCTCAGATTTGTATTTTTTAAATGCCCTTTTTTTGTCATGTATTGCCCCTTTCACAGAAGGTGTAAGCCATGTGGGGTTTAATTTGAGTCGTTTATACTTGTTACCTATAGGAATAAATTTTGCACTATAATTACCCAAAGTAGATTTGAAAATCTCCCATTTATCATTTGTCCCATTATTTGACATTAGTTCTTCCCAGTCTATATCCTGAATTGCCGCCCTCATCCTGGGAAAATTGGCTTTCTTAAAATTAAATATTTTTGCCCTCCCAGCCTGCGTTTGTTTTTTACAGTATAGGTAAAATGTAACTATATTATGATCACTGTTACCGAGGTTTTCACGAACATTGACATTCCCAACAAGATCTGCATTATTAGAAATGACCAGATCCAACAGAGCTTCACCTCTAGTCGGGTCTTCCACAAACTGGCCCATAAAATTTTCCTGCAACAGGTTGAGGAAATGTCTCCCTTTTGCAGTTGAAGCTGAACCATGACACCAATTAATATCCCGGAAATTAAAATCTCCCATTATCACTACAGTACCCGCCTGTGCAGCCCGCTCCATCTGTTTATATAGCTGAACATCCATCTCCCCAGTTATATTGGGGGGTCTATAGATTACACCAAAAGTAATTTTTTCAGTGTTTACCTACCTTTCTAGTTCCACCCACAAGGTTTTAACCTCCTCAGAGTCTTCACCCACTATTGTCTCTTTCACACTCGCCTTCATATCATTTCTCACATACAGACATACACCACCACCTTTCCTATTTGTCCTGTCTTTCCGAAAAAGTGTAAAACCCTGTAGATTTACAGCCCAGTCATGTGAAGAGTCCAGCCATGTTTCAGCAACACCAACTATATCTATATTTTCTTCCAGTATCAAGGCCTCCAGCTCCCCCATTTTGCTTGCTAGACTTCTGGCATTTGTGAACATACACTTTAACTTGCCTGTCAGTTTTTCACTTTTATTATCAGAAATGTGATTTGACATTAATCGGGCCTTATTATTTACACTGATGTTTTGTAACGAAAGGATCTCCTTATCTTGTTGTCTAGTCCTCTCCCACTGTTCTTCGCCCCCGGTACCAGTTTGTGCTCCACTACGGGCCCGCGGACAAAAATGTAAGGGCCGATGCCCTGTCCAGGTCATTTGAAACAGAGGACACTGAGATCTGATTACCCGTCATTTCTGGTGGCCCACGCTGCCCAAAGATATTGTGGACTTTGTCTCGTCCTGCACTGTGTGTGCTTCCAACAAAGTTGCCCACCCCAAGCCTGCTGGTCTGCTCCAACCTCTGCCTGTGCCCACTGCTCCCTGGCAGCATATAGCAATGGACTTTGTCACTGACCTTCCTTCCTCTGCAGGATGCAATACGGTCTGGGTGGTGGTGGACCGATTCTTGAAGATGGCTCATTTTATCCCGCTGACGGGCCTACCTTCTGCTCCTCAGCTGGGGAATCTCTTCATCCAGCACATCTTTCATTTGCATGGTTTGCCTCTTCATATTGTGTCTGATCGGGGGAGTTCAGTTCACCTCAAAATTCCTGAGAGCCCTCTGTAAACTCCTAGACGTGAAGTTGGACTTTTCTTCAGCCTATCATCCCCAGTCTAATGGCCAAGTTGAGAGGATTAACCAAATCATGGAGAATTATCTTCGCCCCTTCATCTCCATGCAGCATGATGATTGGGTACAGCTTCTTCCATGGGCCGAGTTGTACACATATTTGAGTAATATTTTTCCGGCACGTTATATGTACACTTTATGTAACCTGACTGATAGGTGATTTCTAAAGTTATACAGTGGATCTCTTTATGTATGTATATGTTTTATTTTTTATGCAAATTCACTTGTAACACTGTAACACTGGGGTATTTAAACCCAGACTTGAGTGTAGGTCATTGCTTGAAAAAGATCCCCGTAAGCCGGATCGGAACGTTGCCAGCCTGTGGGGTGAATAAACACACCACTATTTTCATCCACTACCTTGGAGTGTTGCCTCAATTCTTTTGCTTGCTGTATTTCTGAGGGCTATATATATATATTAAACTTAAAATTGATTTTCCTAACCGCCTTTGTCATCAGGAGCATCTTATTTAACATGGATGGGTGTTACATGGGAGTCTTGCACGCTTTTAATAGTGAATCAATATCATCCAAAATGTTACCCCAAATCCACACACATAATTAAGTCGCTATACATTTTTTCGTACACAGGTCATATACGCCCATTTACATAGCCTGTATACTAGCTGACAGTGGGGGACAAGCTAGAATAAATATAGGGACCTTTGCTTTTGACCATTACAGCAACTATATATGTTGGGCAAAGTACACATATATTATATCGCCATACACATGAGAGTTAGAGAATTATAGCATGATATAAAGTTTTTTTTTATTAAAGTAATTATATTAAATTATAGAAAGAAAACAAGAACATTTTATTTTTTTTTCCCATTTTTGCTATTCTTACCCTATACAAAACAAACAAAATAAAAACATACAGATTTTTTTTTTTTATATAACATAATAGGTATATAGTGCAATCTGTGCTTCAAAAAAAAGGGAGAAAAAGTATTTTGCTAAAGTATGAAAAAAAATCCCATTCCAAAAAGGTAAAACTTTGCTGTGCATATTCAGGCTACTGAAGGCCTTGGTCCTAAAAGGATTAAAACAATTTAACAGTATAGATATGGAATCAAAACATGTGCATTAGCTGTTATGGGCACAAGGTTATAGTGCTCTCCTTAATAACAGTTATTATTGAGCACAACTACATATTACTGTATTTATTTTTTCTGTACCTGTATAAGACAATCTATATTGGTCATTTTACTTTACAGGAATACAAATCTTAAAGTTTGGAATTTGATCTAATTGCTTCCAATTTCACTAGAGAACTACTGAGATGTCTCTATTAAAAACAATTTAGTGGTGGTGGTTGGCTAAACCACTAGCCATAATGACTACTTAATTCAAGACTTCCAGCTCCACCGCATTATTACACCTTTCAATGGGGTTGGACTGGCCTGCCAAAATCTAGAGGATTCAACAATGGGGAAATAATGGGGCCCTGCCACAACAGACCCCAACATGATTTAACCCTTTCACGCCGCAGCCCTTTTTCAGATTTTCATTTTAGTTTTTCCCTCCCCACCTTCCAAAGGCCATAACGCCTTTATTTTTCCGCCGATATAGTACTATGAGGGTTTGATTTTTGCGGGACAAGCTGTAGTTTTTCGTAGCACCATTTATTTTGCCATATAACATACTAGGAAACGGGAAAAAAATTATTTGTGGGGTAGAAAATGAAAAAAACAGCGATTCCGCCATAGTTTTTTGCGTGCCATTTTTACGGAATTCACTGTACAATAAAAACAACATGTTCATTTTTTTCTATGGGTCAATACGATTACGCCGATACCAAATATGTGTCGTTTTTTCTATGTTTTACTACTTTTACAAGTAAAAACCTAAGTGTAAAAAAGAAAATTTATTTTGTTTCCCCAAATTCCGAGAGCCGTAACTTCTTTATTTTTCAGTCGATTAAGTTGTATAAGGGCTTATTTTTTTGCGGAATAAGCTTTAGTTTTTAATAATACCATTTTGGTGTAAATGTGACGGTTTGATCACTTTTTATTTCATTTTTTGTGGGAGATGGGGTGACCAAAAAATAGAGATTCTGGCGTTTACAATTTTTTTTTTTACGGCGTTCACCGTGCGGGTTAAATAATGATATATTGTGATAGTTCAGACTTTTACGGACGCGGCGATACCAATTATGTTTATTTATTACATTTTTTACTATGCTCTAGGGGGAAAATGGGAAAAGGGTTTCTTTTTAAACTTTTAATTTAAATTATTTTTTTACACAAAAAAAACAACTTTATTTAACACATTTTTTATTAGTCCCCCTTGGGGACTTCAACCAGCGATCGTTAGATCGCTTGCACGATATACTGCAATACTAATGTATTGCAGTATATCGTGATTCTGACAGTCTGCTATGAAGCCCTGCCGGAGGCAGAGCTTCATAGGAGTACCAAGATGGCGGACCTGGGGGACTTCGTCAGACCCCCAGGCAGCCGTGTGAACCAACGGCTCCCCCCGATCTCGCCGTTACAGGGGGTCGCCCCCTGTTTTTAGTAATTGAAATACCGCGATCTCTATTGAATGTAGCATTTAACGGGTTAAACAAGCGGGATCGCGCTAAAGCCGTAACCCGGAAGTGTCGGCTGTAACACACAGCTGACACACTCGCTCTATGGAGCGGACTCAGCCCGTGAGCCCGCTCCATATTCCCCCACCCGGCGTGCGCCGTATATATACGGTGGATGTCGGGAAGGGGTTAAAGCTACAGTTGGAGAAAATGACAAATAACCTATTAGGGTGTATTAACACAAACAGGTTTTATGGCATCTTTTGCCATGATCATTGCTAAATTGCAGCAAAACAATGCAGAATACATAAAATAGCGACAAGAACACAGCATTTTTACCGAAACGCTGCTTACAAGGCAATTGGATGTGCAGATGTCCTGTAAGCAATGGGGTGGGTCCTCAAAGTCATATCTTCTAGTGTAGGGGTAGGGAACCTTTTTTGTATAAAAACAGTTATAAAGTACTTAGTGTGCAATGCAAACATGAAAGTCATATAAGACAAACAGTTACCACGTACAGGGCCGCCATCAGGGGGGTATTAGGGGTACTAGTGTAGGGGGCCCGGCCAAACTTAATTGAAAGGGGGGCCCGGCAACTGCCGCGACTTGCCTTTGGTAGAAAAAAAACAGGCCCCTGCAATAGGGCCTGTTCTTTTCACCAAAACACCGCCGTGAGCTGCGGGCCCCCCTCTCATCACCGCCGCGAAACACCGCTTGCGCGCGCGCAAACGACCGCAAGCGCGCGCCCACAACACAAGTCCGATCTACGGGGAAGGACAGCAGCGGCGCACAGTTTACTTACCTGCTGGCCCGCCTCCGACTCCGCCTCCTCATCGTCCTCCTCCTCCGCCTCCTCGTCCGACTCCGCCTTCTCGTCCGACTCCGCCTCCTCCTTCTCCTGAGCGTAGCTGCGTAAGGAGAGGGGGAGGAGTCCAGTTCTTGCGCGGCGGCAGGAGTTACACGATCCCCGCCATTTTCTGGAGCCTGGAGCCTGGACCGAAGAAATCGCCTGAAGAGGACTGGAGTGGGAGCAGCTCTTCTGACACGGTGAGTAAAGTGTCTCAAAGTGCTGTTTATGTATGGCCCTGTTCACACAGTATTTTGCAGGCCGAAAAAATCTGCCTCAAAATTCCTTAAAGAATTTTGAGGCAGATTTTGACCTGCCCACACTATCTTGCCGCGTTTTTTGCTGCGTTGTTTGCCCGCTGCGATTGAGGACAGCAGACAAAAAACGCAGTGAAAAATGCATTTTCTGCCTCCCATTGATTTCGATGGGAGGTCAGAGGCAGAACCGCGGCAAGAAAGGACGTGCTGCTTTTTCTTTTTTCCGCGACTGGCTCCCATTGATTTCAGATTAAATCAATGGGAGGCGGTTTTGGAAGTTTTTTGGTGCTGATTCTGACGCAGTGTCCGAGTCAATATCAAGGCCCAAAAACTCTGTGAACTGGGCCTTATTGTTAGGGCTTATTCAGACGAACGTGTAATACGTCCGTGCAACGTGCGTGATTTTCACGCGCCTCGCACGGACATATGTTAGTCTATGGGGCCGTGCAGACTGTCAGTGATTTTCACGCAGCGTGTGTCCGCTGCGTAAAACTCACGACATGTCCGATATTTGTGCATTGTTCGCGCATCACACACCCATTGAAGTCAATGGGTGCGTGAGAATCACGCCCAGCACTTCCGCAGCAGTATAAACTATGAATGAAAACAGAAAAGCACCACGTGCTACAAACAGAGTGTCATAATGATGGCGGCTGCGCGAAAATCACGCAGCTGCGCATCATACGCTGCTGCCACACGGAGCTGTTATGGACCTTTTGCATGCGCAAAACGCCACGTTTTTGCGCACGCAAAAAGCACACGCTCGTGTAAATCCGGCCTTAGGGTAGGAACACACTAGGCATGAACACTGCGGATTTTATGCAACACATTTTATTGTGGAAAATCCGCAGCGTATTACAGTCGCAGCTGAGTGGATGAGATTTCAACAAATCTCATCCACACGCTGCAAAAAAAATGGACCTGCAGTGTGACTTTTGGCTTTTTAAGCCGCATCATGTCAATGTATTCTGTGGAATCGCCGCTCGTCTGTTGCGGAAATGCTGCGGTTCTGCCGCAAAAATCACAAATGAGAAAAAAAAAGGTACTTTTTTACATTTATAAAAAAGTTTAGACTTGCCCCGGCCGTAGACCTGGTGACGCGATCCTCTATTCGTAGCGCAGTCCGGCCTCCTGTCATGACGTTTCATCCCATGTGACTGCTGCAGCGGTCACATGGTCTACAGCGTCATCCCAGGAGGCGGGGCTATGTTCAGAAGAGAGGGATGCGTCACCTAAACTACGGCCGGGGCAAGTCTAAACTTTTTTTCCCTGCAGGATTCCCGCAGCGGACACGCCTCACCAAACCTGCGCCACTATTTGGTGCGGTTTTGCTGTCGGAATTCCCTGCGGCTACCGGGGCGGATAAGCTGTGTAGTTTTACTCAGCATATCCGCCTAGTGTGTCCCTTATGATGTCGCTCCTGGAGCTGCTGCCGGTCTCTAAATAGGCAGTTGGTCCAGTACAATTTGGAATTATTTTTTTTTGTGAACCAGCTTAAAAAAATACAAAACTTTTGTGTTAGGACCTGTTCACATCACCGTTCGCTTCCGCTCCGGGGTTCCGTCTGAGGTTTCTGTCGGGTGAACCCCGCAACGGAAAGCGAAAGTGACAGCACAGCTTCCGTTTCAGTCACCATTGATCTCAATGGTGACGGAAACATCGCTAATGGTTTCCGTTCGTCACCATTCCGGCTGGTTTTCGGACGGAATCAATAGCGTAGTCGACTGCGCTAATGGTGACGGAAGGCATTTTTCCCTGCGTTTTTTGTCTGCTGTCCTCAAACGCCGCGGGCAAAAAAAGCGGCAAGATAGTGTGGGCAGGTCAAAATCTGCCTCAAAATTCGGTGCGCGGTTCCAGGCGGTCGCGGGTGCGCATGCGCGGGAGTTTGCGGGTGCGCGTGATCGGTCGACACGGGCGGCAGTGTTTGACGGCCCCCATGACGACCCCCATGCTACCCAGGGCCGCCATCAGGGGGGGTATTATGGGTACTGATGTGAGAGGCCCGGCCAAACCTAATTGAAAGGGGGGCCCGCAGCTCCCGACATTCTTTGGTGAAAAAAACAAGCCCCATTGCAGGGGCCTGTTTTTTTTCTACCAAAGGCAAGTCGCGGCAGTTGCCGGGCCCCCCTTTCAATTAGGTTTGGCCGGGCCTCTCACATCAGTACCCATAATACCCCCCCTGATGGCGGCCCTGGGTACCATGATATAGTGCTGGACGGAGTACCGTTAATAGGCGGTGCCACGGTAGAAAATTTAGCTGTAGGGGGCCCTGAAATTCCTGATGGCGGCCCTGACCACGTATGTGACATAAACCAATTAATCAGTTAATTAAACTTACATTTCAATGTGACCCTTGTCCCTGACTTTCTTTGCCGATTCTAGCTTTTCTGCTGCCTGAGGCGAAAATTTAAATGGCGCTCCCCAGATTTTGATTGACATCTCCCTGGCCGTTCTACATCACTAGTAGCCTCCTCCAACTCTTGTGGATGCGCCGTTGCCTTTTACTGGCATGCGCGCTGCAGCCGAACCAGAGACACCTCGCTGCACGGTGCGTGCTTATGTAGTACAAGTCAATGGCGCATCCGAGAAAGTTGGAGGAGACTGGTATTGATGTAGATCAGCCAGGGGGATGTCAATCAAATATGGAAAGGTGGGTTTGGAGGCAGGACTATGTGACTCTTCAGGATAGCGACACTGCCCCATGACCCTTTAATGAGTAATTAGCATATAGTGCGCACCATTTTAAAAGTTGATTTTTATAGATTTGGCTGCATCTGAAAAAAACATACAGGGGAATGTTTGGAAATATTGTCAGATCATGTATTACCACATGGTGGAGGTTCAATGGGTTAAAACTACCAGACAGGTTCCCATTAAATATACAAAGAATTGAAAACAATTCCATCTGCCCTGAAATTTTGTTATTATTAATACATCGTATATAATTACAGCTCCAGAACCAAGCAGCACCAGAGCAAAGCTCAGTATATATATATATATATATATATATATATATATATATATATGTATATATACACGGCACCAGATCAAAGCTCAGTAAATAATTACATTACCAGAACAAAGCTCAATACATATTGTAGCAGTGCAGCTCCTGGACAGTGCAGAAACTGTCTGGTTTTAAGCAACCAGGGAACATGTACAGCAGAGAGGGTTTTCTCTGCTGTTGCTTGGGTGTAAAGACAGAATAGGGCCTGGTTTGCTGGAGTGTGAAGGAGAAGGGTGGGCTTCCACTCTATTCAGACAGTCCATGTCTTGGGCTGTCTGATGAGCCTAGTTAGGCTTCACCTGGCTCTTTAATTGAGGTGTGTGCTATTCACACAGGGTTCTCAGTCTGGGGAAGACAGGCATACTAGCCTGTGAGAGTCACCACCGTGTAAGGTAAAGCTGCCTAGGTTTTGAGGTACTGAGCACAAGGCTCAGTGTTTCTGAGAGACACTTAATGTTTAGTTAGAGGCTGGACGGCCTAGGGTTTACTTTTGTAAGTTTTTTTGTTGTAACACCGCTTGCTGTGTTGAAGACAATAAAGCTAGCTGCAGCTGGTTTAAACTTTTATTCAATGAGTTGTTTTGAACTTTCTATGTGTGCAAACCAGCTCACCCTGGAGATTGTGATCCTGTGAGCTAAGTGGTACCCAAGATGTCACAATATATACGGCACAAGAACCAAGCTTAGTAGATATATACAGCCCCAGAACCAAGCTCAGTACATAAATACAACACCGGAACCAAGCTCAGTACATATGTACAACAACAGAACTAAGCTCATACATATATACAGCAACAGAACATAGATTAACACATATATACAGCACCTGAACAAAGCTCAACACATATATATACAGTACCAGAACCAAGCTCAGTACATATATACAGCACCAGAACAAAGTGCAGTATATATATGTACATAAATATATATATATATATATATACACACATATACACAGCACCAGAACAAAGCTCAGTACATGCATACAACACCAGAACAAAGCTCAATACATATATACAGCACAAGAGCAATGCTGATATATATACAGTACCAGAACAAGGCTCATTCGTGTATATATATATATATATATATATATATATATATATATATACACAGCACCAGAACCAAGCTCAGTACATAAATGCATCACCAGAACAAAGCTCAGTACATAAATACATCCTCAGACCCAAGCTCAGTACATAAATACACCACCAGAACAAAGCCCAGTATATATATATACAGCACCAGAACAAAGCTCAGTACATATATACAGCACTTGAACAAAGCTCAGTACATATATATACAGCACCAGAACCGTGCTGTTATGGCAGGAAGGAGGTGAAGGGAACAAGTGAGCCCTAATCTACCCACCGCCCTGTCCCTGCCTACTTGCAACGACCCGCCCTAGGCGACGGGGTACAACTTGGCGGCGGTCCCTACGCTGACTAAGTGCAAGGGGATACAAACAGGGAACAAGCAAGGGAAGGGGCAGTAGCCCATGGAACACCGTGAGGAAACGGAGTGGTGAACGAGCCAGTCAGGATCAGGATGTAGTGGAGTATACAAACGCAGAGCACGGAGCAGGAAGCAAGCCAGGGCAGAGCGAAGCAGGTTAAGCGGGAACTGAAGCAAGGCAGAAGCATTGCAGAAGCAGGCTGGAGCAAGGCAGCAGTGGGGCCAGGAATCCAAGAAGAATAACAAGCAATGAGGAAGAGAAAACGGCAGGTATAAATGGACAGGGGGAGGAGCTAACTCCGACTGACCAGGCCGCGATAGGCTCTCCCACTCCTGAGGCTGCCACCCTGATTGGTGGGAGCCGGTGTCAGTCTAAGAGGTCTGGCCTCAGGTGTCGACTGATTAATCCTGGGAGTATTCACAGACGTAGTGCCTGGCAGATCCTTTACAGTACTCCCCCTTTTATGAGGGGCCACCGGACCCTTACTAAGAGGACCCGGTTTAGTGGGGAAGAGAAGGTGGAACCTCCTGACCAATACCCCAGCGTGAACATCTCGAGCAGGTATCCAAGTCCTCTCCTCCGGCCCGTATCCTCTCCAATGGACCAGGTACTGGAGGGAGCCCTGGATCATCCTACTGTCCACAATCTTGGCCACCTCGAATTCCACCCCCTCGGGGTGAGAACGGGAACAGGAGGTTTCCTCGAGGGGGACCAGGACGGGGAGCAGCGTTTAAGGAGGGAGGCATGAAAGACGTCGTGTATGCGAAAGGATGGGGGCAGCTCCAGACGGAAGGATACAGGGTTGAGGACTTCAATGACCTTATAAGGCCCAATAAATCGGGGAGCAAACTTCCTGGATGGGACCTTAAGGCGCAAGTTCCTAGACGACAACCACACCAGATCCCCGACGACAAACCGGGGGTTAGCAGAACGTCTTCTATCAGCCTGAATCTTTTGTACGCTCTGGGACGCCTCTAGGTTCTTCTGAACCTGGGCCCAGACTGTGCACAGTTCCCGATGAACGTCCTCTACCTCGGGATTATTGGAACAACCAGGAGAAACGGAGGAGAACCTTGGATTAAACCCGAAATTACAGAAAAACGGGGAGACCCCTGACGAGTTACTGACCCGGTTATTCAGGGAAAATTTGGCGAGGGGAAGGAATGAGACCCAATCAAATTGACAGTTAGAGATGAAACACCTTAAATATTGTTCCAGGGATTGATTAGTCCTTTCCGTTTGGCCATTAGTTTCGGGATGGAAGGCGGAGGAGAAGGACAGATCAATCTCCAACTTTTTACAAAAAGCTCTCCAAAATAAGGAAACAAATTGTACCCCTCTGTCAGAAACGATATTGACTGGGGCCCCATGGAGACGCAAAATGTGTTTAACAAACAAAGAAGCTAACGTCTTGGCGTTAGGTAGTTTCTTAAGGGGCACAAAGTGGCACATCTTGCTGAAGCGGTCTACTACCACCCACACCTTGTGGCGCTGATCACCAGGAGAGAGCAGCGTTTCATTATATGCTTGGCAATGCTGAACACCAGGAGAAAGAGCAGTGCTTTGTGTGCTTGCCAAGTGTTCAACGGCAAACACAATGAAGCACTGCTCTCTCTCCTGGGGATCAGCACAGCCAAGCGCATAATGAAGCTCCACTCTCTCCCTGTGTTCAGTATTTATGTACTGAGCTTTGTTCTGGTGCTGTATTTAAGTACTGCAGGGCCACCATCAGAAATTTTGGGTCCCCATACAGTGAGATTGGTCAGGGCCCCTGGGTGTGACACTTATCTTAGTAATTCTGTGCTATTCCAGCACCGCAGGTACCCGCCCATCCCCAGTCATCTCTGTTTACCTTGCTTACACAATGACGTGATGTGTTCATGTCACGTGATTGTGTCAGCTAGTCACTGCCGTACTAAGTAAGGGTAGAGGAGGTGTGGGAACGGCACAGTATTAACAGTAAAAACAAATACAATTACCTTTATTTTTAAAGTTCTAGCCCTATAGAACCTAATTTAAATGGAATATGTCACAGGGTTTATGATGCCCTATCCTAGGGCAACATAAAGTAGTGCTGGAAACCCTGATTTCATTGATGTGTCACTTGTCAATATGGTGCAGTTTTCATAAAAGCACAGTTTATCAGATGAAGCACGAGCCGAGCCAGGAGTCCTCCTAATGAAGTGTTTGCACTATTTCTGGAGTCCTCCTTATATGCAGGCTAATCCCACCCACCACCGCTGATTGACAGCTCTCTTCACTATGCACAGTAATAGGGAGAAAGCTGTCAATCAGCAGGAGGAGAACGCTGCGCTCAGCTTGAGCTGCAACCGGTAAACAGTAATTTTATGACAAACTACACCATATTGACAAGTGACAGACCCCTGAAATCAGGTTGTCTATCAATACTTATACATATACACACACACACACACACACACACACACACACACAGACACACACACACACACATACATATATATATATATATATATATATATATATATATATATTAGTGCTGGTTATTACTTACCACTCAACCAGTCCACAATATCTTGCTATTGAGTGCAAGGAAAGCACACACCAAACATATTTTAAAAGCTTGGCAAGCCCTGAAGACTCCCACCTAGCCGTTTAATAAACTTGTATTACGTAGTGACATAATATTGGCATCACATGACATCACTAGGTCACCATGGAGATGGAGGCAACAGCTGGAGCCTGTGTGGGCCTGGATGCAGGGGCGTAGCTAATGGCTTATGGGCCCTGGTGCAAAAGTCCTTCTTGCCCCCCCCCCCCGCCTTCTCATGGCCGACGGCCCGCAGCTTTCAGCTGTAACGCTGGGTCTCCTAAGTGACCCAACGATGCAGCACTAGCAGCCAGGGGTGTCACTAGGAACTTAAAACGCCAGGGGAGACAGCATAGCTATAGCAGTAAGGCCATGTAGCAATGGATAGAATTAGATACAGTGGCTCAGCAAACAGTATCAAACATGATAGAATTAGATATAAGGCCCAGCTCGCTGACATTGCGGCACCAGCACCGGACCCAGGAAAGGTAAGTATAATAATTGCTTTGCTTTTTTATGTGTTACAAATTTGTTTTGTGTGTTTCAATTTTTTTACAGGTTCGGTTGTTGGACTGCTTCAGATTTGAGGACTCCTTTGATGACAGCTTTTTTTATTTTCAATAAAATGGTTAACGAGGATTGTGTGTTTTTTATTTCAATAAAATATTTTTCTAAGTCTCTGTATTTTTTAACTTTATTACTTCCACCTTAGTAATGGCTGATTGACAGCGTCCATTACTAAGGCGGGGCTTAATGTTAGCTGGTGAAAAGGCTAGCACTAACCCACATTTTTACCCTGGTAACTCAGTAACCACCGCCACCAGGGGTTCGAGAAGAGCCCGGTACGATCCAGTACCAGACCATCTGTAGTGATGGTCGGGTACTGGGCCGGCTGCAGACTGGTATAAGCGTACTACATGTTAGGCTTAGATCCACGCACCAGCAGAGAATATTCTTATAAAGTATAAAATGACCATGTGGTAGGCTTAGATACAGGACCCATCAGACAGGATCACACATGGGCCATGTATCTAAGAGTACCATGTGTTAGGCTTAGATACAGGGCCCATCAGACAGGATCACACATGGGCCATGTATCTAAGCCTACCATGTGGTAGGCTTAGATACAGGGCCTCAGCAGATCATAATCTTATACAGTATAACCTTACTGTCTGCTGGGGTCCTGTATCTAAGCCTACGATGTAGTAGGCTTAAATACAGAACCTTGTATGATACTGTCTGTTGGACCCTGTATCTATGCCTGACACAGATACAGGATAGATACAGGGCCTTGCAGAAGGATCACACCACGAGTGAATGAATGGCATGACTAAGAGCACCAGCCGTGCTCGAAACGCATAGGCCCATTACACCTATCTAATACTGCCTTGACGCCAAGCCTGTTATCGAATTTTTAAACAAGTTTTTTGATACCAATAAAATTGGGAATACGTTCCTTTTTAAATCACATCATTGCAGCGCTGGATCAAATCCTTCCTTTTTGTACTATACTGTTACTATAGTAACAGGGGAATCTGTTGTTTATTACATAGGCCCCAGAAGTAGCGTGGCTCCCGCCATGACCGCCGCTGGCACGCCACACAGGACGGCCTGCTGGCTGTCTGAGGGGGGTCAGCGGCGCAACTTAAACCAGCCACCACCACCCCCTCCTGCTCTAATTGTACCTGCGTCTATAGGACGCAGATACAATTGCGTCTTGTGCCCGACCATTCAGCGTCAAAAAATGACACTGATTGGCAGGGCAGAATGATTTGCCCCACCAATCAACGCCTTTCAATGAAGCAAGTGCTTCCGTTGTTGAAAGTCATTCTGCCCTGCCAATCAGCGCCTTACTACATAGTTACATAGTTACATAGTTTGTACGGTTGAAAAAAGACCCATGTCCATCAAGTTCAACCAAGCGATGGGAAAGGGGAAGTAAAAAATTTCTACACATAGGAGCTATTTTTTTGTTCTAGGAAATTATCTAAGCCTTTTTTAAAGCCATCTACTGTCCCTGCTGTGACCAGCTCCTGCGGTAGTCTATTCCATAAATTCACCGTTCTCACAGTAAAGAAGGCTTGTCGCCTCTGCAGGTTGAACCTTTCTTTTTCCAGAGGGAGGGAGTGCCCCCTTGTTTTTTGAGGGGGTTTTACATGGAACAGGATTTCACCATATTTTTTGTATGTGCCATTCATACAGTGAAGGAAATAAGTATTTGATCCCTTGCTGATTTTGTAAGTTTGCCCACTGTCAAAGACATGAACAGTCTAGAATTTTTAGGCTAGGTTAATTTTACCAGTGAGAGATAGATTATATAAAAAAAAAAAAAAGAAAATCACATAGTCAAAATTATATATATTTATTTGCATTGTGCACAGGGAAATAAGTATTTGATCCCCTACCAACCATTAAGAGTTCAGCCTCCTCCAGACCAGTTACACGCTCCAAATCAACTTGGTGCCTGCATTAAAGACAGTTGTCTTAAATGGTCACCTGTATAAAAGACTACTGTCCACAGACTCAATTAATCAGTCTGACTCTAACCTCTACAACATGGGCAAGACCAAAGAGCTTTCTAAAGATGTCAGGGACAAGATCATAGACCTGCACAAGGCTGGAATGGGCTACAAAACCATAAGTAAGACGCTGGGTGAGAAGGAGACAACTGTTGGTGCAATAGTAAGAAAATGGAAGACATACAAAATGACTGTCAATCGACATCGATCTGGGGCTCCATGCAAAATCTCACCTCGAGGGGTATCCTTGATCATGAGGAAGGTGAGAGCTCAGCCGAAAACTACACGGGGGGAACTTGTTAATGATCTCAAGGCAACTGGGACCACAGTCACCAAGAAAACCATTGGTAACACATTACGCCATAATGGATTAAAATCCTGCAGTGCCCGCAAGGTCCCCCTGCTCAAAAGGCACATGTACAGGCCCGTTTGAAGTTTGCAAATGAACATCTGGATGATTCTGAGAGTGATTGGGAGAAGGTGCTGTGGTCAGATGAGACTAAAATTGAGCTCTTTGGCATTAACTCAACTCGCCGTGTTTGGAGGAAGAGAAATGCTGCATATGACCCAAAGAACACTGTCCCCATTGTCAAGCATGGAGGTGGAAACATTATTTTTTGGGGGTGTTTCTCTGCTAAGGGCACAGGACTACTTCACCGCATCAATGGGAGAATGGATGGAGCCATGTACCGTCAAATCCTGAGTGACAACCTCCTTCCCTCCACCAGGATATTAAAAATGGCTCGTGGCTGGGTCTTCCAGCACGACAATGACCCGAAACATACAGCCAAGGCAACAAAGGAGTGGCTCAAAAAGAAGCACATTAAGGTCATGGAGTGGCCTAGCCTGTTTCCAGACCCTAATCCCATCGAAAACTTATGGGAGCTGAAGATCCGAGTTGCTAAGCAACAGCCTCGAAATCTTAATGATTTACAGATGATCTGCAAAGAGGAGTGGGCCAAAATTCCATCTAACATGTGTGCAAACCTCATCATCACCTACAAAAAACGTCTGACTGCTGTGCTTGCCAACAAGGGTTTTGCCACCAAGTATTAAGTCTTGTTTGCCAAAGGGATCAAATACTTATTTCTCTGTGCACAATGCAAATAAATATATATAATTTTGACAATGTGATTTTCTGTTTTTTTTTTTATATATAATCTATCTCTCACTGGTAAAATTAACCTAGCCTAAAAATTCTAGACTGTTCATGTCTTTGACAGTGGGCAAACTTACAAAATCAGCAAGGGATCAAATACTTATTTCCTTCACTGTATACTTTCTAAACCTATAGTCCTTAATTTACCCATTAGAAGTCTATGGGGGACAGTGTCAAATGCCTTTGCAAAGTCCAAAAATACTATATCCACAGCGGCCCCTCTGTCTAGGCTTCTGCTCACCTCTTCATAAAAACAATCAGGTTGGTTTGACAGCTTATGTCCTTAATAAAACCGTGCTGGCTGTCACTTATAATACTATTTATTGTCACATAATTCTGTATATAGTCCCTCAATAGCCCCTCAAACATTTTCCCCTCAATTGATGTCAAGCTTACTGGTCTATAATTACCCGGCGAAGACCTAGAGCCCTTTTTGAAAATAAACAAAAAAACAAAACAATGACCCTTGGTAGCTGGCGGGCACAATATACATAAATGCGAAAAAAGGCTGCCTGCGACAGCCAAACCCAATTTCCCAGCCACCACTAATATATAAATAATAATTAATATTGTACTTTATTAGCTACGTATAGCTGGACATACCACACTTAGAATTAAAATTGTCACTAGCCGAGATCAATTGCACAGGATATCACCTGATTAACCAGGCATATGTGATATGTTAACATAGGAATGACTCTTCCCTATTCAGTTAAATTGTAAAGCCACTGGTAAGCAACAATTAGTCCGGTCATCGGCAGTGTATTAAAATATTAACAGCCCCCCCGACATGTTTCGCTACTGAGTAGCGTCCTCAGGGGTACACGGGGCTAATGGCGGCGCAAAATAAAATCGATCCTAATATAGACATCCATAATGACGTATCCGGAGGTGTGTCGGGCCAAATGGCCTATGGCAATAGAGGAGACACGAGTGCCTCTCAGCTGTGCTTGGTTGACGAATGAACAACTCGATAAGATAGCTCAATCGAAGACTAGAGACGACGCATGCGCCTGAGGGTAAAACAAGGACTTAGTGCACGCAAACCAAATTAGATTACGGTTCACGGAGTGAGTCAGCGGCGCATGCGCTGATACAAGAAACAGCGACTTAGTGCCGGAGAGGTTCAACATGTCCATCGATAACGCTATGTGCTGCAGTATTTCTAAACAACACACAACTGACATCCATCTGACAGTCAGACGGTGTGAGTGTAACCAACTAAAGAGGAGCACATAGTCCTAATGAAAATCGATTGACTGGACAGCCCAAAGGGTATCTTTACCAATCGGCTGCCACACTATAACCAGGTTGATAGTTCCAAGTTGAAACATCCAAATCATATGCACCAACATAAGTTACATTCAAAGCGTGATATCCCCATGTATTTACACACCCCACAGATAATATGGTAATATCCCAAATAGAAGGAATATATGATGGGGGGGATGGGGAAGGGAGCAAAAGAATTGTCATTCACGACCTCAAAAAACTCCAATTGGAGATATGCCATATCTCTGAGGGTCGATACAGGATCGATACTAATGCACATAATGTCAGTGACAGTGCGCCGTCTCCATCATGTGATCACAGCTATAAAAAACGTAATAAATTAATCCACAAGGTGGATCGAAAATAACATTTTATTAATGAGTTATCTAAGTGATTCAAGAGAAGGTTCTCCACAATAATGTAGAGAAAACACTGGCAGATAAATAGTGTTCAATTAGTAAATAGTTTTAATGTACATATGTGATTCTACAGAGGTCCAATAATATGGACAAAAAACAACGAAGATTATCGATGTTTCACTGCAGAACTAAAGAAACGCGCTGAAGGTAAACCCTTCGTTCAAACCTATGGGAGACATGGTATTAAGTCGGTGGATCCACCTCGCTTCCTCCTGTAGAAGTTTACGGTCCAAATTGCCCGCTCTGGGTCCCATCTTAATTTGGGCTATACCCCAAAATTGCAACAATCTAGGGTTGCCTCCATGATACTTAACAATGTGTCTAGAAAGAGCGGTGTCCTCGCTACATGTCACCGCACTTATATGTCTGGACACACGTCTTCTTAATTCCTGAATGGTTTTACCCACGTACAACTTGGGGCAAGGACACTTTGCAATATATACCACCCCACTGCTCTGGCAATTTAGATATTGTTCGATTCTATACAGCTTACCATCGACGGGATTAGAAAAGTTCTTCACTGTCGGCATTAGGGGGCAGAAAGAACATCTGCCACATGGATGGAAGCCCTTCAGAGGTGATTTAAGCCATGTTGAGGGAGTCTTGGATAGTTTAGAATAATGGCTATGCACCAAGAATTCTCGTAAATTCCTGCCCCTACGGTAGGTGATACTCGGATTAACCGTCACCGCATCCCTGAGATCAGGGTCAGCCGTCAAGATAGCCCAGTGTCTTTGTAAAATCTGGACAACTTGAGGGGAATAGGCGTCAAAGGTGCCAATGCACCGAATGATTCCAGATGACTTTGATTTATTACTTTTGCCTACTCCACTTGACAGTAGTTCCCTCCTCTCAGAAGCTCTTGCTCTAGCATATGCCCTATGCAACCACTTTTTTGGATAGCCTCGCGCTGTGAACTTCTTAAACAGACCATCACATTCATTCTGAAAGGCTACCTCACTCGAGCAATTACGTCTGGCCCTCAAATATTGGCCAATAGGTATACCCTTCTTAAGGGCAGAAGGGTGATGGCTCTGCCAATGCAGGAGGCTATTGGTCGCAGTAGCCTTACGAAAGACATCTGTTTGGACACCGCCATCAGGATCCAGAGATATCTTGAGATCAAGAAAGTTAATAGTATGATCGTGGATCTCATACGTAAATTTCATGCCAATATCATTGGCGTTGAGCATAGACATGAAGTCACAAAAAGTGTTGACATCCCCATCCCAAAGGATGAGAATGTCATCAATATATCTCCCCCAAAAAGAAATATGTGAAGTGAAGGAGGAGAGATTATCAGAAAAAACAATGGTGTCTTCCCACCACCCTAAAAAAAGGTTCGCATAAGTGGGTGCACAAACGGTGCCCATCGCCGTACCTTTTATTTGATGATAATATTTGTGATCAAAAATAAAATAATTGTGCGTGAGTAGGAAACGTAAAAGTGACAAAACAAAATCATTATGACGTTGAAATTGAATGCCTTTAGTGTTCAAAAAATGTTTGATTGCAGTGAGTCCTAATTCATGCCGAATATTGGTGTAAAGTGACTCCACGTCTATGCTCGCTATCATTGTAGTGGAAGTTACATTGATCTCATGGATCCTGGTGACGGTGTCCTTAGTGTCCTTAAGATAGGAAGACAAAGAGGACACATACGGTATTAACATTTCATTGACATAGAGACTGATACCCTGTGTCAGGCTGTCATTACCCGACACAATGGGTCTGCCAGGGAGAGGAGAGGTAGCCTTGTGCACTTTTGGTAGCGCATAAAAGGTCGCCAAAGTGGGGGTGGAGTTATAGAGACACTTAAATTCATCACCAGTGATGAGATTCTCATCTCTAGCCCCATTAAGGAGAGAATATAACTCGGTGAGATATTTGGCCGTGGGGTTCGCATCTAGAGTAATATAAGTGGTGTCATCATCGAGTAACCTGTGAACCATGCGGACATAGTCAGCATGGCTCATGATCACAATGTTACCCCCCTTATCGGAGGGTTTGAAAACTAAATTGTCATCTTTGCATAATGTATCCAAGGCCAATCTCTCGTCGTCATTAAGGTTACCATGAGTTGTAGACTTCTTGGTTTTAAGTTTTTTAAGATCATTAGACACCATTCTCACAAATGTGTCGATATGACTATACTGTGAGAATGGAGGTGTAAGTTTCGACTTGGGGCGTAGGGTTGAGAGTGGTCCAACCACATCCAAAGCACCGAATTCGCTTTCATGGAGCAAACTCTCAAGATCTTTCAAGGTGTTACGTTCTGTGCGGTCCTGAGAGGTTTTCTCAGACACATTACCTTTAAAGTACTTATGTAGGGCCAATTTACGTGCAAAAAGGTTGATGTCCTTAACCCATATGAATTCATCATAAGATGGAGTAGGAGTATATGACAAGCCCTTTTTAAGTAAAGTTAATTGGTGAGAACTAAGTTGACACGAGGACAGGTTTATAATCTGCATCTCATCATCTCTCCCTACAGGTGTATCAAATGTTATGGTTTTGTCCCCCAGTTCAGACTGGGTGGGCCTAAAAAAGGAAAAGTAGTGGGGGGACCAATAGGTGGTTTGACTGTGTTGTCCCCTCCATATATGCTCTGATTGGTACGAGAGGGATGAGGAGTGGACAATGTATGCACAGGGTTTATGATAGATGAAGGGACCGGCATAGATGAGGTAAAGGAGGGACTTGATATGCTGGAGGGACATGTTGTAATACGATTAGAAACGTTAGTTGTAAATTGTCTAGGTACAGCCGGGGTTCTCTTAGAGAAACCTGGTCTGTTATTTTTGATCTTTCTTTTAGTACCAAGTCCAAGATTATCGGAACTGTTTCTAAACTCCTCTGTCCCTGAGGTGTCAGACTCAGAGAAATCGGTAAACACCGTATTACGTTTAGGTTTAGAATATGAGTTGGTTTTATAAGTGTAAACCTGTCCAAGATCAAAGTCTCTTCGATCACGAACGTATTTACGATGTTTCCGTTCCTTTATTTCTCCCTGTAACTTTTCTATGTTTTTCTGTAGCTTAATCTCAGAGGTCCCAAACTCAGGACATGAACTAAAGGCCTGTATATCAACAATCTCTTTTTCAAGTTGAGCACTGACAGCACTATAGTTCTGTTTTTCAAACTCCAGTAGATACTGGAGCATGCGCATAGAACTGTCAGTGAGAAGTTCTTCCCAGCCTTTAACAAAGGCTGTATTATCTCTATACGAGTTTGGTGTAATATTAATCCTCAAACCTCTATACACGATTTTTTGTTGCAAATAGGTTTCTAAACTTGCCACTTCCCAACATGATCTAATGTACTTCTGGTAGGTTTTTTGGAGGTCCCTAAATGCTGTTTGGACATCAAATTGTTGTAGAGGAATATTACCTACAGAGAAGACAAATGCCGCATCTGCAGATAAGGTCTCCAGGTTTGGGTTTCTAGATAAAAAACCTGCCATTCCAATTAAATTTATAACTGAATAGGTGAAGGTTCCAGTGTAGGAACAGGGTCAAATAGAGAAGGTAATTAACCTAGCAGTATCACAAGAACAAACAAAACAATGACCCTTGGTAGCTGGCGGGCACAATATACATAAATGCGAAAAAAGGCTGCCTGCGACAGCCAAACCCAATTTCCCAGCCACCACTAATATATAAATAATAATTAATATTGTACTTTATTAGCTACGTATAGCTGGACATACCACACTTAGAATTAAAATTGTCACTAGCCGAGATCAATTGCACAGGATATCACCTGATTAACCAGGCATATGTGATATGTTAACATAGGAATGACTCTTCCCTATTCAGTTAAATTGTAAAGCCACTGGTAAGCAACAATTAGTCCGGTCATCGGCAGTGTATTAAAATATTAACAGCCCCCCCGACATGTTTCGCTACTGAGTAGCGTCCTCAGGGGTACACGGGGCTAATGGCGGCGCAAAATAAAATCGATCCTAATATAGACATCCATAATGACGTATCCGGAGGTGTGTCGGGCCAAATGGCCTATGGCAATAGAGGAGACACGAGTGCCTCTCAGCTGTGCTTGGTTGACGAATGAACAACTCGATAAGATAGCTCAATCGAAGACTAGAGACGACGCATGCGCCTGAGGGTAAAACAAGGACTTAGTGCACGCAAACCAAATTAGATTACGGTTCACGGAGTGAGTCAGCGGCGCATGCGCTGATACAAGAAACAGCGACTTAGTGCCGGAGAGGTTCAACATGTCCATCGATAACGCTATGTGCTGCAGTATTTCTAAACAACACACAACTGACATCCATCTGACAGTCAGACGGTGTGAGTGTAACCAACTAAAGAGGAGCACATAGTCCTAATGAAAATCGATTGACTGGACAGCCCAAAGGGTATCTTTACCAATCGGCTGCCACACTATAACCAGGTTGATAGTTCCAAGTTGAAACATCCAAATCATATGCACCAACATAAGTTACATTCAAAGCGTGATATCCCCATGTATTTACACACCCCACAGATAATATGGTAATATCCCAAATAGAAGGAATATATGATGGGGGGGATGGGGAAGGGAGCAAAAGAATTGTCATTCACGACCTCAAAAAACTCCAATTGGAGATATGCCATATCTCTGAGGGTCGATACAGGATCGATACTAATGCACATAATGTCAGTGACAGTGCGCCGTCTCCATCATGTGATCACAGCTATAAAAAACGTAATAAATTAATCCACAAGGTGGATCGAAAATAACATTTTATTAATGAGTTATCTAAGTGATTCAAGAGAAGGTTCTCCACAATAATGTAGAGAAAACACTGGCAGATAAATAGTGTTCAATTAGTAAATAGTTTTAATGTACATATGTGATTCTACAGAGGTCCAATAATATGGACAAAAAACAACGAAGATTATCGATGTTTCACTGCAGAACTAAAGAAACGCGCTGAAGGTAAACCCTTCGTTCAAACCTATGGGAGACATGGTATTAAGTCGGTGGATCCACCTCGCTTCCTCCTGTAGAAGTTTACGGTCCAAATTGCCCGCTCTGGGTCCCATCTTAATTTGGGCTATACCCCAAAATTGCAACAATCTAGGGTTGCCTCCATGATACTTAACAATGTGTCTAGAAAGAGCGGTGTCCTCGCTACATGTCACCGCACTTATATGTCTGGACACACGTCTTCTTAATTCCTGAATGGTTTTACCCACGTACAACTTGGGGCAAGGACACTTTGCAATATATACCACCCCACTGCTCTGGCAATTTAGATATTGTTCGATTCTATACAGCTTACCATCGACGGGATTAGAAAAGTTCTTCACTGTCGGCATTAGGGGGCAGAAAGAACATCTGCCACATGGATGGAAGCCCTTCAGAGGTGATTTAAGCCATGTTGAGGGAGTCTTGGATAGTTTAGAATAATGGCTATGCACCAAGAATTCTCGTAAATTCCTGCCCCTACGGTAGGTGATACTCGGATTAACCGTCACCGCATCCCTGAGATCAGGGTCAGCCGTCAAGATAGCCCAGTGTCTTTGTAAAATCTGGACAACTTGAGGGGAATAGGCGTCAAAGGTGCCAATGCACCGAATGATTCCAGATGACTTTGATTTATTACTTTTGCCTACTCCACTTGACAGTAGTTCCCTCCTCTCAGAAGCTCTTGCTCTAGCATATGCCCTATGCAACCACTTTTTTGGATAGCCTTGCGCTGTGAACTTCTTAAACAGACCATCACATTCATTCTGAAAGGCTACCTCACTCGAGCAATTACGTCTGGCCCTCAAATATTGGCCAATAGGTATACCCTTCTTAAGGGCAGAAAGGTGATGGCTCTGCCAATGCAGGAGGCTATTGGTCACAGTAGCCTTACGAAAGACATCTGTTTGGACACCGCCATCAGGATCCAGAGATATCTTGAGATCAAGAAAGTTAATAGTATGATCGTGGATCTCATACGTAAATTTCATGCCAATATCATTGGCGTTGAGCATAGACATGAAGTCACAAAAAGTGTTGACATCCCCATCCCAAAGGATGAGAATGTCATCAATATATCTCCCCCAAAAAGAAATATGTGAAGTGAAGGAGGAGAGATTATCAGAAAAAACAATGGTGTCTTCCCACCACCCTAAAAAAAGGTTCGCATAAGTGGGTGCACAAACGGTGCCCATCGCCGTACCTTTTATTTGATGATAATATTTGTGATCAAAAATAAAATAATTGTGCGTGAGTAGGAAACGTAAAAGTGACAAAACAAAATCATTATGACGTTGAAATTGAATGCCTTTAGTGTTCAAAAAATGTTTGATTGCAGTGAGTCCTAATTCATGCCGAATATTGGTGTAAAGTGACTCCACGTCTATGCTCGCTATCATTGTAGTGGAAGTTACATTGATCTCATGGATCCTGGTGACGGTGTCCTTAGTGTCCTTAAGATAGGAAGACAAAGAGGACACATACGGTATTAACATTTCATTGACATAGAGACTGATACCCTGTGTCAGGCTGTCATTACCCGACACAATGGGTCTGCCAGGGAGAGGAGAGGTAGCCTTGTGCACTTTTGGTAGCGCATAAAAGGTCGCCAAAGTGGGGGTGGAGTTATAGAGACACTTAAATTCATCACCAGTGATGAGATTCTCATCTCTAGCCCCATTAAGGAGAGAATATAACTCGGTGAGATATTTGGCCGTGGGGTTCGCATCTAGAGTAATATAAGTGGTGTCATCATCGAGTAACCTGTGAACCATGCGGACATAGTCAGCATGGCTCATGATCACAATGTTACCCCCCTTATCGGAGGGTTTGAAAACTAAATTGTCATCTTTGCATAATGTATCCAAGGCCAATCTCTCGTCGTCATTAAGGTTACCATGAGTTGTAGACTTCTTGGTTTTAAGTTTTTTAAGATCATTAGACACCATTCTCACAAATGTGTCGATATGACTATACTGTGAGAATGGAGGTGTAAGTTTCGACTTGGGGCGTAGGGTTGAGAGTGGTCCAACCACATCCAAAGCACCGAATTCGCTTTCATGGAGCAAACTCTCAAGATCTTTCAAGGTGTTACGTTCTGTGCGGTCCTGAGAGGTTTTCTCAGACACATTACCTTTAAAGTACTTATGTAGGGCCAATTTACGTGCAAAAAGGTTGATGTCCTTAACCCATATGAATTCATCATAAGATGGAGTAGGAGTATATGACAAGCCCTTTTTAAGTAAAGTTAATTGGTGAGAACTAAGTTGACACGAGGACAGGTTTATAATCTGCATCTCATCATCTCTCCCTACAGGTGTATCAAATGTTATGGTTTTGTCCCCCAGTTCAGACTGGGTGGGCCTAAAAAAGGAAAAGTAGTGGGGGGACCAATAGGTGGTTTGACTGTGTTGTCCCCTCCATATATGCTCTGATTGGTACGAGAGGGATGAGGAGTGGACAATGTATGCACAGGGTTTATGATAGATGAAGGGACCGGCATAGATGAGGTAAAGGAGGGACTTGATATGCTGGAGGGACATGTTGTAATACGATTAGAAACGTTAGTTGTAAATTGTCTAGGTACAGCCGGGGTTCTCTTAGAGAAACCTGGTCTGTTATTTTTGATCTTTCTTTTAGTACCAAGTCCAAGATTATCGGAACTGTTTCTAAACTCCTCTGTCCCTGAGGTGTCAGACTCAGAGAAATCGGTAAACACCGTATTACGTTTAGGTTTAGAATATGAGTTGGTTTTATAAGTGTAAACCTGTCCAAGATCAAAGTCTCTTCTATCACGAACGTATTTACGATGTTTCCGTTCCTTTATTTCTCCCTGTAACTTTTCTATGTTTTTCTGTAGCTTAATCTCAGAGGTCCCAAACTCAGGACATGAACTAAAGGCCTGTATATCAACAATCTCTTTTTCAAGTTGAGCACTGACAGCACTATAGTTCTGTTTTTCAAACTCCAGTAGATACTGGAGCATGCGCATAGAACTGTCAGTGAGAAGTTCTTCCCAGCCTTTAACAAAGGCTGTATTATCTCTATACGAGTTTGGTGTAATATTAATCCTCAAACCTCTATACACGATTTTTTGTTGCAAATAGGTTTCTAAACTTGCCACTTCCCAACATGATCTAATGTACTTCTGGTAGGTTTTTTGGAGGTCCCTAAATGCTGTTTGGACATCAAATTGTTGTAGAGGAATATTACCTACAGAGAAGACAAATGCCGCATCTGCAGATAAGGTCTCCAGGTTTGGCTTTCTAGATAAAAAACCTGCCATTCCAATTAAATTTATAACTGAATAGGTGAAGGTTCCAGTGTAGGAACAGGGTCAAATAGAGAAGGTAATTAACCTAGCAGTATCACAAGAACAAACAAAACAATGACCCTTGGTAGCTGGCGGGCACAATATACATAAATGCGAAAAAAGGCTGCCTGCGACAGCCAAACCCAATTTCCCAGCCACCACTAATATATAAATAATAATTAATATTGTACTTTATTAGCTACGTATAGCTGGACATACCACACTTAGAATTAAAATTGTCACTAGCCGAGATCAATTGCACAGGATATCACCTGATTAACCAGGCATATGTGATATGTTAACATAGGAATGACTCTTCCCTATTCAGTTAAATTGTAAAGCCACTGGTAAGCAACAATTAGTCCGGTCATCGGCAGTGTATTAAAATATTAACAGCCCCCCCGACATGTTTCGCTACTGAGTAGCGTCCTCAGGGGTACACGGGGCTAATGGCGGCGCAAAATAAAATCGATCCTAATATAGACATCCATAATGACGTATCCGGAGGTGTGTCGGGCCAAATGGCCTATGGCAATAGAGGAGACACGAGTGCCTCTCAGCTGTGCTTGGTTGACGAATGAACAACTCGATAAGATAGCTCAATCGAAGACTAGAGACGACGCATGCGCCTGAGGGTAAAACAAGGACTTAGTGCACGCAAACCAAATTAGATTACGGTTCACGGAGTGAGTCAGCGGCGCATGCGCATGCTGTTTGTTCTTGTGATACTGCTAGGTTAATTACCTTCTCTATTTGACCCTGTTCCTACACTGGAACCTTCACCTATTCAGTTAATTGGAATGGCAGGTTTTTTATCTAGAAAGCCAAACCTGGAGACCTTATCTGCAGATGCGGCATTTGTCTTCTCTGTAGGTAATATTCCTCTACAACAATTTGATGTCCAAACAGCATTTAGGGACCTCCAAAAAACCTACCAGAAGTACATTAGATCATGTTGGGAAGTGGCAAGTTTAGAAACCTATTTGCAACAAAAAATCGTGTATAGAGGTTTGAGGATTAATATTACACCAAACTCGTATAGAGATAATACAGCCTTTGTTAAAGGCTGGGAAGAACTTCTCACTGACAGTTCTATGAGCATGCTCCAGTATCTACTGGAGTTTGAAAAACAGAACTATAGTGCTGTCAGTGCTCAACTTGAAAAAGAGATTGTTGATATACAGGCCTTTAGTTCATGTCCTGAGTTTGGGACCTCTGAGATTAAGCTACAGAAAAACATAGAAAAGTTACAGGGAGAAATAAAGGAACGGAAACATCGTAAATACGTTCGTGATCGAAGAGACTTTGATCTTGGACAGGTTTACACTTATAAAACCAACTCATATTCTAAACCTAAACGTAATACGGTGTTTACCGATTTCTCTGAGTCTGACACCTCAGGGACAGAGGAGTTTAGAAACAGTTCCGATAATCTTGGACTTGGTACTAAAAGAAAGATCAAAAATAACAGACCAGGTTTCTCTAAGAGAACCCCGGCTGTACCTAGACAATTTACAACTAACGTTTCTAATCGTATTACAACATGTCCCTCCAGCATATCAAGTCCCTCCTTTACCTCATCTATGCCGGTCCCTTCATCTATCATAAACCCTGTGCATACATTGTCCACTCCTCATCCCTCTCGTACCAATCAGAGCATATATGGAGGGGACAACACAGTCAAACCACCTATTGGTCCCCCCACTACTTTTCCTTTTTTAGGCCCACCCAGTCTGAACTGGGGGACAAAACCATAACATTTGATACACCTGTAGGGAGAGATGATGAGATGCAGATTATAAACCTGTCCTCGTGTCAACTTAGTTCTCACCAATTAACTTTACTTAAAAAGGGCTTGTCATATACTCCTACTCCATCTTATGATGAATTCATATGGGTTAAGGACATCAACCTTTTTGCACGTAAATTGGCCCTACATAAGTACTTTAAAGGTAATGTGTCTGAGAAAACCTCTCAGGACCGCACAGAACGTAACACCTTGAAAGATCTTGAGAGTTTGCTCCATGAAAGCGAATTCGGTGCTTTGGATGTGGTTGGACCACTCTCAACCCTACGCCCCAAGTCGAAACTTACACCTCCATTCTCACAGTATAGTCATATCGACACATTTGTGAGAATGGTGTCTAATGATCTTAAAAAACTTAAAACCAAGAAGTCTACAACTCATGGTAACCTTAATGACGACGAGAGATTGGCCTTGGATACATTATGCAAAGATGACAATTTAGTTTTCAAACCCTCCGATAAGGGGGGTAACATTGTGATCATGAGCCATGCTGACTATGTCCGCATGGTTCACAGGTTACTCGATGATGACACCACTTATATTACTCTAGATGCGAACCCCATGGCCAAATATCTCACCGAGTTATATTCTCTCCTTAATGGGGCTAGAGATGAGAATCTCATCACTGGTGATGAATTTAAGTGTCTCTATAACTCCACCCCCACTTTGGCGACCTTTTATGCGCTACCAAAAGTGCACAAGGCTACCTCTCCTCTCCCTGGCAGACCCATTGTGTCGGGTAATGACAGCCTGACACAGGGTATCAGTCTCTATGTCAATGAAATGTTAATACCGTATGTGTCCTCTTTGTCTTCCTATCTTAAGGACACTAAGGACACCGTCACCAGGATCCATGAGATCAATGTAACTTCCACTACAATGATAGCGAGCATAGACGTGGAGTCACTTTACACCAATATTCGGCATGAATTAGGACTCACTGCAATCAAACATTTTTTGAACACTAAAGGCATTCAATTTCAACGTCATAATGATTTTGTTTTGTCACTTTTACGTTTCCTACTCACGCACAATTATTTTATTTTTGATCACAAATATTATCATCAAATAAAAGGTACGGCGATGGGCACCGTTTGTGCACCCACTTATGCGAACCTTTTTTTAGGGTGGTGGGAAGACACCATTGTTTTTTCTGATAATCTCTCCTCCTTCACTTCACATATTTCTTTTTGGGGGAGATATATTGATGACATTCTCATCCTTTGGGATGGGGATGTCAACACTTTTTGTGACTTCATGTCTATGCTCAACGCCAATGATATTGGCATGAAATTTACGTATGAGATCCACGATCATACTATTAACTTTCTTGATCTCAAGATATCTCTGGATCCTGATGGCGGTGTCCAAACAGATGTCTTTTGTAAGGCTACTGCGACCAATAGCCTCCTGCATTGGCAGAGCCATCACCCTTCTGCCCTTAAGAAGGGTATACCTATTGGCCAATATTTGAGGGCCAGACGTAATTGCTCGAGTGAGGTAGCCTTTCAGAATGAATGTGATGGTCTGTTTAAGAAGTTCACAGCGCGAGGCTATCCAAAAAAGTGGTTGCATAGGGCATATGCTAGAGCAAGAGCTTCTGAGAGGAGGGAACTACTGTCAAGTGGAGTAGGCAAAAGTAATAAATCAAAGTCATCTGGAATCATTCGGTGCATTGGCACCTTTGACGCCTATTCCCCTCAAGTTGTCCAGATTTTACAAAGACACTGGGCTATCTTGACGGCTGACCCTGATCTCAGGGATGCGGTGACGGTTAATCCGAGTATCACCTACCGTAGGGGCAGGAATTTACGAGAATTCTTGGTGCATAGCCATTATTCTAAACTATCCAAGACTCCCTCAACATGGCTTAAATCACCTCTGAAGGGCTTCCATCCATGTGGCAGATGTTCTTTCTGCCCCCTAATGCCGACAGTGAAGAACTTTTCTAATCCCGTCGATGGTAAGCTGTATAGAATCGAACAATATCTAAATTGCCAGAGCAGTGGGGTGGTATATATTGCAAAGTGTCCTTGCCCCAAGTTGTACGTGGGTAAAACCATTCAGGAATTAAGAAGACGTGTGTCCAGACATATAAGTGCGGTGACATGTAGCGAGGACACCGCTCTTTCTAGACACATTGTTAAGTATCATGGAGGCAACCCTAGATTGTTGCAATTTTGGGGTATAGCCCAAATTAAGATGGGACCCAGAGCGGGCAATTTGGACCGTAAACTTCTACAGGAGGAAGCGAGGTGGATCCACCGACTTAATACCATGTCTCCCATAGGTTTGAACGAAGGGTTTACCTTCAGCGCGTTTCTTTAGTTCTGCAGTGAAACATCGATAATCTTCGTTGTTTTTTGTCCATATTATTGGACCTCTGTAGAATCACATATGTACATTAAAACTATTTACTAATTGAACACTATTTATCTGCCAGTGTTTTCTCTACATTATTGTGGAGAACCTTCTCTTGAATCACTTAGATAACTCATTAATAAAATGTTATTTTCGATCCACCTTGTGGATTAATTTATTACGTTTTTTATAGCTGTGATCACATGATGGAGACGGCGCACTGTCACTGACATTATGTGCATTAGTATCGATCCTGTATCGACCCTCAGAGATATGGCATATCTCCAATTGGAGTTTTTTGAGGTCGTGAATGACAATTCTTTTGCTCCCTTCCCCATCCCCCCCATCATATATTCCTTCTATTTGGGATATTACCATATTATCTGTGGGGTGTGTAAATACATGGGGATATCACGCTTTGAATGTAACTTATGTTGGTGCATATGATTTGGATGTTTCAACTTGGAACTATCAACCTGGTTATAGTGTGGCAGCCGATTGGTAAAGATACCCTTTGGGCTGTCCAGTCAATCGATTTTCATTAGGACTATGTGCTCCTCTTTAGTTGGTTACACTCACACCGTCTGACTGTCAGATGGATGTCAGTTGTGTGTTGTTTAGAAATACTGCAGCACATAGCGTTATCGATGGACATGTTGAACCTCTCCGGCACTAAGTCGCTGTTTCTTGTATCAGCGCATGTGCCGCTGACTCACTCCGTGAACCGTAATCTAATTTGGTTTGCGTGCACTAAGTCCTTGTTTTACCCTCAGGCGCATGCGTCGTCTCTAGTCTTCGATTGAGCTATCTTATCGAGTTGTTCATTCGTCAACCAAGCACAGCTGAGAGGCACTCGTGTCTCCTCTATTGCCATAGGCCATTTGGCCCGACACACCTCCGGATACGTCATTATGGATGTCTATATTAGGATCGATTTTATTTTGCGCCGCCATTAGCCCCGTGTACCCCTGAGGACGCTACTCAGTAGCGAAACATGTCGGGGGGGCTGTTAATATTTTAATACACTGCCGATGACCGGACTAATTGTTGCTTACCAGTGGCTTTACAATTTAACTGAATAGGGAAGAGTCATTCCTATGTTAACATATCACATATGCCTGGTTAATCAGGTGATATCCTGTGCAATTGATCTCGGCTAGTGACAATTTTAATTCTAAGTGTGGTATGTCCAGCTATACGTAGCTAATAAAGTACAATATTAATTATTATTTATATATTAGTGGTGGCTGGGAAATTGGGTTTGGCTGTCGCAGGCAGCCTTTTTTCGCTTTTTGAAAATAGGCACCACATTTGCCCTGCGCCAGTCCCTTAGCACTATACCAGTCACTAGAGAATCTCTAAATATTATAAAGAGGGGGACAGAAATAACTGAACTAAGCTCTTTAAGAACTGATACCTATAGGAACAAATTTTGCAGTATAATTACCTAAAGTAGATTTGAAAATCTCCCATTTATCATTTGTACCATTATTGGACATTAGTTCTTCCCAGTCTATATCCTGAATTTCAGCCCTCACCTTGGGGAAATTGGCCTTCTTAAAATTAAGTGTTTTTGCCCTCCCAGCCTGTGTTTGTTTTTAACATTATAGATAAAATGTAACTATATTGTGATCACTGTTACCAAGGTTTTCACGAACATTGACATTCCCAACAAGCTCTGCATTATTAGAAATGACCAGATCCAACAGAGCTTCACATCTAGTCGGGTCTTCCACAAACTGGCCCATAAAATTTTCCTGCAACAGGTTGAGGAAATGTCTCCCCTTTGCAGTTGAAGCCGAACCATGACACCAATTAATATCCCGGTAATTAAAATCTCCCATTATCACTACAGTACCCGCCTGTGCAGCCTGCTCCATATGTTTATATAGCTGAACTTCCATCTCCTCAGTTATATTGGGGGGTCTATAGATTACACCAAAAGTAATTTTTTCAGTGTTTACCTCCCTTTGTAATTCCACCCACAAGGTTTCAACCTCCTCACAATCTTCACCCTCTAATGTCTCATTCACACTCGCCTTCATATCGCTTCTCACATACAGACATACACCACCACATTTCCTATTCGCCCTGTCTTTCCGAAAAAGTGTAAAACCCTGTAGATTTACAGCCCAATCATGAGAAGAGTCTAGCCATATTTCAGCAACACCAACTATATCTATATTTTCTTCCAGTACCAAGGCCTCCAGCTCCCCCATTTTGCTTGCTAGACTTCTTGCATTTGTGAACATACACTTTAACTTGCCTTTAAATGTTTCACTTTCAGTATCAGAAATGTGATTATTTGACATTATTTGCGCTTTTTTATTTTCACTGCTGTTTTGTAACGAAATGATCTCCTTATCTTGTTGCCTAGTCCTCTCCCCACCGTCTGTTTCTCCCCCCACCAGTATAGTCTGACCCCTCTCTAACCTAACTACCCCTTTATTTTCTACATTGGCCTCCCTCCTCAGCCCTAGATTAAATACTCCGCCACCCTAGCTAGAATTCTTTCTCCCAGCACAGCGGACCCCCTTCCATTTAGGTGCAAATCATCTGCAGAATACAGTTTGTACCCTAATGAAAAGTCAGCCCAATGCTCTAGGAACCCAAAGCCTTCTCCTCTACACCAAGACTTCAGCCATGCATTTAACTCCCTGAGCTCCCACTGTCTTCCCTGTGATGCGCATGGCACAGGCAGTATTCCTGAGAATACAACCTTGGAGGTCCTTCCCTTCAGCTTGTAGCCTACCATTTATTCTGTCGTTGTTACCTACATGGACCACGACAGCTGGATCATCACCAGCCCCTCCCAGTAATTTATCCACCCGTTCCACCACATGCCGAACCGTGGCACCAGGGAGATAGCAAACCATTCGGTTGAGGCGGTTTTGGCGACAAATTATTCTATCCGTCTTCCTTATTATAGAATCCCCTACAACTATCAATTGTCTTGGCTTACTTGCATTACCATCCCGCCGACTACTAGCTGGGCTGTTCTCCCGGCTGTTAGGGAGATCAGTATCCACTAGGGCTGGCATTTTTGAGACAGACACCCTCGCATCATCACCCAACTTGGCAATTTTTCTTGGAAAGTCAGAAACAGGATTGGCCTTCCTATTCTTTGACCCCTTTCTACTGCCCCTAACTACATTAACCCAGCTACTTACCTGATCCTGCTTACCCATGTCTTCACCCTCCAGTTCTACCCCACTAACTGCATGCTCCGTGAGCAGCAAGCTCCGCTCAAGATTGTCTATCTTCCTCAGTGTTGCATTCTGCTCCTCCAGATCTCTAATGTGAGCTTCCAGGTGACCGACATGCTCACATCTGCCACAGAGGTATTCACCATGGAACTCAGACTCCAGTTGTGCATATATATGGCAGACTGTGCACTGAAGAAAACCTCCAATCTTGCTATCCATTATCCGAGTTACAACAAAACAGTGAACAATTGTCAAAGTAAAAGAAAAGAAGAGTACTTACAGGGGCTTTAACTCCTCTTTTTAACTCTGGTTTTATAACTCCACTTATATCACAAGACACTTAATCCACCAAGCTCAGAAAGAGTCAGTTCAAAATGAGTTCTGCTGGCTAATTCATACCACCTGTGTCCAGATAACCCCTCCCCCTAGTCAGCTGCTCAGCTGGAAGGAAAAAAAATATGTTTTTAAATTGTGTCAGTTTTTGCTATCTTCTATTTGCAAGCAATCAAAACAGATTCACAAACACAGAAATATAGCAACACAATCCAGTTTTTTAACTCCACTTATATCACAAGCCACTTAAACCACCAAGCTCAGAAAGAGCCAACTATGCAAGTGGCGCGAAGACATCATCGCGCCGCTTGCGTCGTTCAGCCCCAGCAGACCTGCTTAGTAGAGAGCAGGCCTGCATTTCCACAGGACGGCGCTGGGACGGGATCAAGGTGAGTATGTAAAGTTTTGTTTTTTTCACTTAAAACTGTGAGTGGCATTATCTACAGGGGGCACTATCTACGGGGGGAGTTATATGTGGGGCACAATCTACAGGGGAGGATATTTGTGGGACACTAGCTACAGTGGGGCTATATGCAGGGCACTATCTACAGGGGGGCTATATGTGGGGCACTATATACAGGGGGCACTATATGTGGGGCACTATCTACAAGGGGGCTATATGTAGAGCGCTCTCTACAGGGGGGCTATATGTGAAATGCTATCTACAGGAGGCTATATGTGGTGCACTATCTACATGGGGCTATATGTGGGGCACTATCTGCAGGGGGATCTATGGGGGCACTATCTACAGGGGCTTAGGGGGGCACTATCTACAGGGAACACTGTGTGTGGGACCCAGTGTATGGAGCTATTATAATCAAGGTCACAGTGTATGGTGCTATTATAATCAGGGACACAATGTATGATGCTGTTATAATCAGGGACAGTGTATTGTGCTATTATAATAAGAGGTGCAGTGTATGTCGCTATTATATTCAGGGGCGTAGTGCGTGGCACCATGAGAATCTTATCTTCATTTATAGGTGCAAAAATGTTTGGAAAGTGAGAAGCTGAAGACATGTGAGCGGCAAACTGTAAAAATGGGCTGTGGCGGGAGAAGTCATAATAGAGGTCTGGACCGGATGGAGAAGAAAAGAGAAAAATAACAACTACATCTGAAAAGACGTCACCGGTAATGTAAATGTTTATTCTGCTTCTAATCTGTATTGTAGTCACTGTAGATAATGGGTGGTATGATTTATTTTTTGTGAAACAGTAACTTCCAGCATATCCTTACCATTGTTCGGGTCATGCTGGGAGCAGTAGTTTTATGCCGTACAAACCTATACAGCAGGGGTTGCACTAAATTGAGCTTTATTTCTGCTGGTGTTGTATTTATGTGCTGAGCTTGGTTCAGGAGCTGTATATATGTACTGTGCTTTGTTCTGGACCTGTATATATGTACTAAGCTTGGTTCTGGTGTTGGATATATGTATGAGCTTGGTTCTGGTGCTTTATTTATGTACTGAGCTTTGTTCTGGTGCTGTATTTATGTACTGAGCTTTGCTCTCGTGTTGTATATATGTATTGAGTTTGTATATGTATATAAACCCCATCATCCCTGTATATACCAGCCAGGCTGGTATTTATATGGATGATGGGGGTTATATACAGGAATCATGGCTGGTATATACAGGGTTGATGGGGATTACATGGCTGGTATACAGTATATAGAGATAATGGGGTTGTATACAGGGATGATGCGTGTTATATACATGGATAATGGCTAGTCCAGACATGATCACTGTATATAACCACCATCATCCCTGTTTATACCAGCAATCATCCCAGTATATAACCCCCATCATCCCTGTATGTACCAGCCATCATCCCTATAAAAAGCAGCCATCATCCCTGTATGTACCAGCCATCAATCTTGTTTATAACCCCCATCATCCCTGTAAATAACAGTCTGGCTATATACAGGGATGATGGGGGTTATATACAGGGATGATGACTGGTATATGCTTAGAATGCTCCTATTCAGTTGTAAACATGTGTTAGAGTGGCCCACTGGGTTGGGGCCCACTCAGATATGTTTTGCCCCCCCCCCCCCCTGTGCCTCTGGGCCCCAGTTACTATAGTAACTTTTAACAGACATAGCGCGGTGGGCTGCGGCTGCGACCCCCATAGCTATGCCTCCAGTGCCCGCGGTGGGTCCCAGTTTAGCCCAGTCCCCTGATGGGAGTACCATTTGTACTGCCCTGATGGTGGCCCTGATGTACTGAGCTTGGTTCTGGTGCTGTATGTATGAACTGAGCTTTGTTCTAGTGCTGTACAGGTCTTTCTCAATGAATTAGAATATCATCAAAAAGTTGATTTATTTCAGTAATTCAATTCAGAAAGTGAAACTCATATATTATATAAATTCATTACACACAGAGTGATCTATTTCCAGAATTTTTTTTTTTTAGTGGTGATGATTAGAATATTATATTAACCCAATTTCAAAAATGATTTTTAAAACTGATGTTGATCTACTGAAAAGTATGTAGAGTATATGCACTCTATGGAGTTTAGGTCAGACGAGTTTGCTGGACAATCAAGCACAGTGATACTGTGGTTATTAAACCCGTTATTTGTACTTATGGCAGTGTGGACAGGTAGCAAGTCCTTCTGGAAAATGCAATCAGCATCTCCATAAAGCTTGTCAGCAGAAGGAAGCATGAAGTCCTCTAAAATTTCCTGGTAGGTGGCTGCGTTGACTCTGGACTTGATATAACACAGTGGACCAACACCAGCAGATGACATAGCTCCTCGAACCATCACTGATTGTGGAAACTTCACACTGGTCCACAAGCAACTTGGATTGAGTGCCTCTCCACTCTTCCTCCAGACTCTGGGACTTTGGTTTCCAAATTAAATGCAAATTCTACTTTCATCTGAAAAAAGGACTTTGGACCACTGAGCAAGAGACCATCCCTTTTTCTCCATAGCCCAGGTAAGACGCTTCTGACGCTGTCTCTGGGTCATGAGTGGCTTGACACAAGGAATGCGACAGTTGTAGCCCATGTCCTGGATACGTCTGTGAGTTGACTCCTGCCGCAGTCCACTCCTTGTCAATCTCCCCTAGATTCTTGAATGGCCTTTTCTTGAGAATCCTTTCAAGGCTGCAGTTATCCCTGTTGCTTGTGCACCTTTTCCTACCACACTTTTTCCTTCCTCTCAACTTTCCATTAATATGCTTGGATACAGCACTCTGTGAACAGCCATCTTCTTTAGCAATGTCCTTTTGTGGCTTTCCCTCCTTGTGGAGGGTGTCACTTACTGTCTTCTGGACAACTGTCTAGTCAGCAGTCTTCTCCATGATTCTGTAGATCACTGAACCAGACTGTTGGACCATTTAAAGGCTTAGGAAACCTTTGCAGGTGTTTTGTGTTGATTAGCTGATTAGAGTGTGACACCATGAGTCTACAATTTTCAACTTTTACCGAATATTGTAATTTTCTGGGAGACAAAATTTTGGGTTTTCATTAACTGGTAGCCATAATCTTCAACATTAAAATAAAAAAATGCTAGACATAGATCACCCTGTGTGTAATGAATCTATATAATATATGAGTTTCACTTTTTGAATTGTATTACTGAAATAAATTGCCTTTTTGATGATATTCTAATTCTTTGATAAGGACCTGTATATATGAACTGAGCTTTGTTCTGGTACTGTATACAGTGAAGGAAATAAGTATTTGATCCCTTGCTGATTTTGTTAAGGGACTGGCGCAGGGCAAATGTGGTGCCTATTTTCAAAAAGGGCTCTAGGTCTTCGCCGGGTAATTATAGACCAGTAAGCTTGACATCAATTGAGGGGAAAATGTTTGAGGGGCTATTGAGGGACTATATACAGAATTATGTGACAATAAATAGTATTATAAGTGACAGCCAGCACGGTTTTATTAAGGACATAAGCTGTCAAACCAACCTGATTGTTTTTATGAAGAGGTGAGCAGAAGCCTAGACAGAGGGGCCGCTGTGGATATAGTATTTTTGGACTTTGCAAAGGCATTTGACACTGTCCCCCATAGACTTCTAATGGGTAAATTAAGGACTATAGGTTTAGAAAGTATACAGTGACGGAAATAAGTATTTGATCCCTTGCTGATTTTGTAAGTTTGCCCACTGTCAAAGACATGAACAGTCTAGAATTTTTAGGCTAGGTTAATTTTACCAGTGAGAGATAGATTATATATAAAAAAAAACAAACAGAAAATCATATAGTCAAAATTATATATATTTATTTGCATTGTGCACAGAGAAATAAATATTTGATCCCCTACCAACCATTAAGAGTTCAGTCTCCTCCAGACCAGTTACACGCTCCAAATCAACTTGGTGCCTGCATTAAAGACAGCTGTCTTAAATGGTCACCTGTATAAAAGACTCCTGTCCACAGACTCAATTAATCAGTCTGACTCTAACCTCTACAACATGGGCAAGACCAAAGAGCTTTCTAAGGATGTCAGGGACAAGATCATAGACCTACACAAGGCTGGAATGGACTACAAAACCATAAGTAAGACGCTGGGTGAGAAGGAGACAACTGTTCATGCAATAGTAAGAAAATGGAAGACATACAAAATGACTGTCAATCGACATCGATCTGGGGCTCCATGCAAAATCTCACCTTGTGGGGTATCCTTGATCCTGAGGAAGGTGAGAGCTCAGCCGAAAACTACACGGGGGGAACTTGTTAATGATCTCAAGGCAGCTGGGACCACAGTCACCAAGAAAACCATTGGTAACACAATACGCCGTAATGGATTAAAATCCTGCAGTGCCCACAAGGTCCCCCTGCTCAAGAAGGCACATGTACAGGCCCGTCTGAAGTTTGCAAATGAACATCTGGATGATTCTGAGAGTGATTGGGAGAAGGTGCTGTGGTCAGATGAGACTAAAATTGAGCTCTTTGGCATTAACTCAACTCGCCGTGTTTGGAGGAAGAGAAATGCTGCCTATGACCCAAAGAACACTGTCCCCACTGTCAAGCATGGAGGTGGAAACATTATGTTTTGGGGGTGTTTCTCTGCTAAGGGCACAGGACTACTTCACTGCATCAATAGGAGAATGGATGGAGCCATGTACCGTCAAATCCTGAGTGACAACCTCCTTCCCTCCACCAGGATATTAAAAATGGCTCGTGGCTGGGTCTTCCAGCACGACAATGACCCGAAACATACAGCCAAGGCAACAAAGGAGTGGCTCAAAAAGAAGCACATTAAGGTCATGGAGTGGCCTAGCCTGTTTCCAGACCCTAATCCCATCGAAAACTTATGGGAGCTGAAGATCCGAGTTGCTAAGCAACAGCCTCGAAATCTTAATGATTTACAGATGATCTGCAAAGAGGAGTGGGCCAAAATTCCATCTAACATGTGTGCAAACCTCATCATCAACTACAAAAAACGTCTGACTGCTGTGCTTGCCAACAAGTGTTTTGCCACCAAGTATTAAAGGGAACCTGTCACCAGAATTTCACCTATTGAACTTCACTTATCCCTCACTGGCCGCTGCTATCAAAAGTTCATTGCCGTTATCCCCTCTCCTAAACTCCTCCTCCGACTGTAAATAACGGTCTGCAAACATTTTGCGCTTTTTATCGTAATAATCCGGCGTCCCTTTGTGCGCACAAACCAGAAGAGGACATCAATGCACAAGCGCAGGATTTTGTGTGCTGGGGGAAGGTGACGAGCTGTCAATCAAAAGTAAGGAGGCCGGGGAAAAGCGGAAAGACTTGAGGAATGAAAATATGACTTTTTTCAAACGAAGATTTGACTCTTTTCAAGAGAAGATCTGACTCTTTTCTGCTCATTAACCCCTTCCCGCCATTGGACGTATATGTACGTCCTGGAAAGCATTGACTTCCCGCAAAATGCCGTACAATGTTTGGCACCGGCTCAGAAGCTGAGTCGGTGCCATCATCACCGGATCTCAGCTGTATCTTACAGCTGACATCCGACTGTAATGGTGGGGACCGAACTAGGTTAACCCCTTCCCGCCCTAGCCACTTTTGACCTTCCTGACAGAGCCTCATTTTTCAAATCTGACATGTTCACTTTATGTGGTAATAACTCTGGAATGCTTTCACCTATCCAAGCGATTCTGAGATTGTTTTCTCGTGACACATTGCACTTTAAGTTACTAGCAAAATTTGCTCGATATGTTCTATATTTAATTGTGAAAAACACCGAAAATTAGAGAAAAATTGCAAAAATTAGCATTTTTCTCAATTTAAATGTATCTGCTTGTAAGACAGGCAGTTATACCACACAAAATGGTTGCTAATTAACATCACCCATATGTCTACTTTAGATTGGCATCGTTTTTTGAACATCCTTTTATTTTTCTATGACATCACAAGGCTTACAACTTTAGCAGCAATTTCTCACATTTTCAAGAAAATGCCAAAAGGCCATTTTTACAGGGGCCAGTTCAGTTGTGAAGTTGCTTTGAGGGCCTTATATATTAGAAACCCCCAAAAAGTCACCCCATTTTAAAAACTTCACCCCTCAAAGTATTCAAAACAGCATTTAGAAAATGTCTTAACCCTTTACACATTTCACAGGAATTAAAGCAAAGTAGAGGTGGAATTTACAAATTTCATATTTATTGGCAGAAATAAATTTTTAATACTATTTTTTTATTACACAGAAGGTTTTAGCAGAGAAATTCAACTCAATATATGTTGCCCAGTTTCTGCAGTTTTAGGAAATATCCCACATGTGGTCGTAGCGTGCTACTGGAATGAAGCACAGGCCTCAGAAGCAAAGGAACACCTAGTGGATTTTGGGGCCTTATTTTGTTAGAAGGGCTCTTGCAGTGACAAAACAGTACAAATCACCCAAAAGTGACCCCATCTGGGAAACTAGACACCTCAAGGAAATTATCTAGGGGTATGGTGAGCATTTTGACCGCACAGGTTTTTTACAGAATTTATTGGAAGTAGGCCGTGAAAATTAAAATCAACATTTATTCAAAGAAAATTTAGGTTTAGCCATTTTTTTCTCATTTCCACAAAGACTGAAGGAGAAAAAGCACCGTAAAATTTATAAAGCAATTTCTCCCGAGTAAAACAATACCCCACATGTGGTAATAAACGGATATTTGAACACAGGGCAGGGCTTAGAAGGGATGGAGTGCCATTTGGCTTTGGGAGATCACATTTAGCAGGAATGGTTTGAGAGGCCTTGTCACATTTACAAAGCCCCTGAGGGGACAAAACAGTGGAAACCCCCCACAAGTGACCCCATTTCGGAAACTACACCCATTGAGGAAATTATCTAGGGGTATAGTGAGAATTTTTAGTTTTGTTTTAGGTGTTTTTTTTACAATTTTTAAATGATCAAATTTTAAATGGGGCTGGTCAGTAGAAAAATTAATAATTGGTCATGGCCAGTATGGGAGACAGAAAAGGTGAATAATGAATAAATAAATTAAAAATCCAAGGAGGTATGATAAATTTTGAAACATTGTTTCATGCACAGGCCGGGATTTGTGGGACATGTCTCACAATGGTATGTGGTGTCCTTACGAATGCCTCGCTTGGCACACACACGGCATTTTTTTTGGGGCTTCTTTTTTTTTTCAGTGGGGGGGATTTCTGTGGGGAAATGCTGGCCGGGAATTATCCTACTGACGGAAGAGCCAGATGAACTGCCCTCTCCTTCCTGGTTACCAAACATCAGGGACTTTATGACCTTTTCCTGAAATTGCAGGAACGTACCTCCACTGCTGGCATATCTATAGAGGACAAAGGCGTTGTATAAAGCCATCTGTGTAAGATGCACAGACAGCTTCTTATACCATACTCTGGTCTTGCGCATGGCGTTGTATGGTTTTATAACCTGGTCGGACAGGTCAACGCCACCCATATACTTGTTGTACTCCTGTACACAATATGGTTTTGGGACTTGGGAAGTGGATCCACGTACAGGGACTAGGCTGCATCTGCTGTCGTGTATGCTGGTCAGTATAAGGACGTCCCTTTTATCCTTATACTTTAGGAGGAGCAGATTGTCGCAGCAGAAAGCTTTGCTCTCTCCTAATTTTAGGATCTGACCCAGCAATGTTTTGGGGAGGCCCTTCTTATTTTTGCGGATTGTTCCGCATGCCAAGGTGGATCTGGACAAGAGAACTTTTACTAAGGGGACACTGTTATAAAAGTTGTCCAGATAAAGATGATAGCCTTTCCCAAGTAAAGGATGGATAAGATCCCATACGATCTTTCCACTAATTCCAAGGAAAGGGGGGCATTCTGGGGGATCTATATGGGAGTCTTTTCCCTCATAGACCCTAAAGGAGTAGGTGTAACCGGTGGCACTTTCGCACAGCTTGTAGAGCTTTATGCCGTACCGGGCTCTTTTATTGGGTTGATACTGCCTGAAGTGCAGTCTACCCTTGAAGCTGACTAGGGATTCATCTACCGAAATATTTTGCTGGGGGGTATAAACGTGGGAAAAAATTTGGGAGTAGTGGGCAATCAATGGTCGTATTTTATATAGCCTATCAAAATTTGGGGCCTGTGGGGGTGGGCACTGGCTATTATCATTATAATGAAGGAATTTCAGGATGGCTTCGAAGCGCTTCCTTGGCATTACTGTGCGGTAAATGGGGGTGTTATATAAAATATCAAGGGACCAATAGTCTCTAATCCTAGGCTTTTTTATTAGGCCAAAACTTAAAAATATGCCCCAAAACTTCCGCAATTCCACTAGGTTTGTGGGGGTCCAATTTTGGCTTCTCCCATAATAAGAGTCAGGGTTCTGGGCGATAAATTGTTCCGCATAGATGTTGGTCTGCTGGACCATTAACGCTAAAAGGGAGTCTGAAAAAAAAAGGTTAAAATAATCAATGGGGCTGAAACCCGTCATTTCAATTTGAATGCCTGAGCGGGCTGTAAACTCAGGCACCTGGGGGGTATAATTCTCTGCAGCTTCCCAGGTCAGCTCAGGCAGATCAGGAACTACGGCTCTTCTACGCCGACTGGGGGGTGCAGATTCAGAGTCACTAGATGCAGAGGAAGATGGAAGCACGAACTGCTCCTCACCTTCACTTGCGCTGTCCGTGTCGGAACACAGCATTGCAGATGCTTCCTCGGCTGAAAAGACTCTTTTGGCCATACTGAAAAACTTGTGCTACCTAACTAACTAAAAACAGGTTAGTGGGCACAAAAGGGCAGAAAAGCGGCAGATCGCTGGTTTTTTTGAACTTACGCACTGTATTTATTCCTGTCTCCGTCTCTCACAAGCTCTCTGACAGGAAAGAGCTTGTCAGAGACGGAGATGCCGGCAAACCACTGCTCCTGCGCTGTGATTGGCCTGTCAGTACTGACCAATCACAGCTCGTTTCCGGCACAGGGACCACTCTGATTGGTCCTGTTTGAATCCTGCTTTGTGATCGGGACGCTGTCACCATGTCTGTTGACATGGTGACAGTTTGAAGCTTGGGCATGCACAGCTTCCCCATGGCTCCTCTATCCCCCCCACGGGTGCAATAGGCAGGCACCACTGCTACTGCGCTGTGATTGGCCTGTCAGTACTGACCAATCACAGCTCGTTTCCGGCACAGGGACCACTCTGATTGGTCCTGTTTGAATCCTGCTTTGCGATCGGGACACTGTCACCATGTCTGTTGACATGGTGACAGTTTGAAGCTTGGGCATGCACAGCTTCCCCATGGCTCCTCTATTCCCCCCACGGGTGCAATAGGCAGGCAACACTGCTCCTGCGCTATGATTGGCCTGTCAGTACTGACCAATCACAGCTCGTTTCCGGCACAGGGACCACTCTGATTGGTCCTGTTTGAATCCTGCTTTGCGATCGGGACGCTGTCACCATGTCTGTTGACATGGTGACAGTTTGAAGCTTGGGCATGCACAGCTTCCCCATGGCTCCTCTATTCCCCCACGGGTGCAAAAGGCAGGCACACACCGCTCATACTCGGAGCTGGCTCCCGGCCGCTTTCGGAAGGAGACGCCGAGGTGGCCTTGCTCGTGCAACTCCAGGTTGGCTTGAGGCTTCCGAAAATGCCATAAAAAAAAAAAGATTTTTTTATTATGAAGGTAGAAAAATCAGCGGGACCGACCCGCGAGCGAAGCCGACGGGGAGTTCCAGGAGGTCGGCATGAGTTGGCCGTGCATACCGCTAAAGCCCTGAAACTCCGAAGCCGGCGCTGCGGAGCTCGTACACGGCTGCAACCGGGCTGGCACGGCTTCCCCATGGCTCCTCTATCCCCCCAAGGATGCCATAGGCAGGCACACGCCGCTCATAACCGGAGCGGGCACACCGCCGCTGACATGCATCCTTCGCGGACCGGAAGTGCTTGTCAGCCGGCTGGACACAACGGGACTCTCCGCGGGCGCTGTGGAGCTCCCACAAGGAAGCTGCCGGCATGTACAAGCTCCCACGGGGCCCCTCTATCCCCCCACGGGTGCAAAAGGCAGGCACACGCCGCTCATACTCGGAACTGGCTCCCGGCCGCTTTCGGAAGGAGACGCCGAGGTGGCCTTGCTCGTGCAACTCCAGGTTGGCTTGAGGCTTCCGAAAATGCCATAAAAAAAAAAAGATTTTTTTATTATGAAGGTAGAAAAATCAGCGGGACCGACCCGCGAGCGAAGCCGACGGGGAGTTCCAGGAGGTCGGCATGAGTTGGCCGTGCATACCGCTAAAGCCCTGAAACTCCGAAGCCGGCGCTGCGGAGCTCGTACACGGCTGCAACCGGGCTGGCACGGCTTCCCCATGGCTCCTCTATCCCCCCAAGGATGCCATAGGCAGGCACACGCCGCTCATAACCGGAGCGGGCACACCGCCGCTGACATGCATCCTTCGCGGACCGGAAGTGCTTGTCAGCCGGCTGGACACAACGGGACTCGCCGCGGGCGCTGTGGAGCTCCCACAAGGAAGCTGCCGGCATGTACAAGCTCCCACGGGGCCCCTCTATCCCCCCACGGGTGCAAAAGGCAGGCACACGCCGCTCATACTCGGAACTGGCTCCCGGCCGCTTTCGGAAGGAGACGCCGAGGTGGCCTTGCTCGTGCAACTCCAGGTTGGCTTGAGGCTTCCGAAAATGCCATAAAAAAAAAAAGATTTTTTTATTATGAAGGTAGAAAAATCAGCGGGACCGACCCGCGAGCGAAGCCGACGGGGAGTTCCAGGAGGTCGGCATGAGTTGGCCGTGCATACCGCTAAAGCCCTGAAACTCCGACGCCGGCGCTGCGGAGCTCGTACACGGCTGCAACCGGGCTGGCACGGCTTCCCCATGGCTCCTCTATCCCCCCAAGGATGCCATAGGCAGGCACACGCCGCTCATAACCGGAGCGGGCACACCGCCGCTGACATGCATCCTTCGCGGACCGGAAGTGCTTGTCAGCCGGCTGGACACAACGGGACTCGCCGCGGGCGCTGTGGAGCTCCCACAAGGAAGCTGCCGGCATGTACAAGCTCCCAAGGGGCCCCTCTATCCCCCCACGGGTGCAAAAGGCAGGCACACGCCGCTCATACTCGGAACTGGCTCCCGGCCGCTTTCGGAAGGAGACGCCGAGGTGGCCTTGCTCGTGCAACTCCAGGTTGGCTTGAGGCTTCCGAAAATGCCATAAAAAAAAAAAGATTTTTTTATTATGAAGGTAGAAAAATCAGCGGGACCGACCCGCGAGCGAAGCCGACGGGGAGTTCCAGGAGGTCGGCATGAGTTGGCCGCTCCTACCGCTCTTGCCCTGGAAGTCCACAGCGGGCGCTGCAGAGCTCCTACACGGCTGCCCCCGGTCTTGCACAGCTTCCCCATGGCTCCTGTATCCCCCCCCCACGGGTGCAGGCACACGCCGCTCATACACTCTGGAGCTGGCTGACAGCCCAGGTGACATGCCACCTCCTAGCCGACCGGAAGTACATGTCAGGCGGCTTGGGACATAGTGGGACCCCCCCGCTGGCGCTGTGGAGCTCATACACTGTTGCCACCGGGCATGCACAGCTTGCATACGGCTCCTCTACCCCGGGCTGCAATGGGCAGCACACGCCGCTCATACGCTCATGGAGCTGGCTGACAGCAACTGCTGCTGATAATGATGATGACGATAATGTGCAAAGGGTTATCTATCGGCGGACAGTGTCACACTCTGGCCCTGGAACTGTGCCCCGGTCTGCCTCTGCTGCTCACTACCGCCTCTGACATTTTTGAACATACCCCACTTTAACTTGATTTTAAATGTTTCACTTTCAAATGTTTCACTTTCAGTAGCAGAAATGGCATTCTTTGACATTTGGGCCTTTTTATTGTCACTGCTGCTTGGTCACCAAATGGATCTCCTTGGATTGAGGCCTAGTTCTCTCCCCACCGCCCTGGAACTCTGCCCCGGCCTACGCTGCCTGCCGTCACACTCTGGCCCTGGAACTCTGCCCCGGCCTGTGCTGCCGTCACACTCTGGCCCTGGAACTGTGCCCCGGTCTGCCTCTGCTGCTCACTACCGCCTCTGACATTTTTGAACATACCCCACTGTAACTTGATTTTAAATGTTTCATTTTCAGTATTAAAAGTGTCATTCTTTGACATTTGGGCCTTTTCATTTTCACTGCTGCTTGGTCACCAAATGGATCTCCTTGGATTGAGGCCTAGTCCTCTCCCCACCGCCCTGGAACTCTGCCCCGGCCTACGCTGCCTGCCGTCACCCCCTGGCCCTGGAACTCTGCCCCGGCCTGCCTCTGCTGCTCACCACCGCCTCTGACATTTGTGAACATACCCCACTGTAACTTGATTTTAAATGTTTCACTTTCAGTAGCAGAAATGTCATTCTTTGACATTTGGGCCTTTTCAGTTTCACTGCTGCTTGGTCACCAAATGGATCTCCTTGGATTGAGGCCTAGTCCTCTCCCCACCGCCCTGGAACTCTGCCCCGGCCTACGCTGCCTGCCGTCACACCCCTGGCCCTGGAACTCTGCCCCGGCCTACCTCTGCTGTTCACTACCGCCTCTGACATTTTTGAACATACCCCACTTTAACTTGATTTTAAATGTTTCACTTTCAAATGTTTCACTTTCAGTAGCAGAAATGTCATTCTTTGACATTTGGGCCTTTTTATTTTCACTGCTGCTTGGTCACCAAATGGATCTCCTTGGATTGAGGCCTAGTCCTCTCCCCACCGCCCTGGAACTCTGCCCCGGCCTACGCTGCCTGCCGTCACCCCCTGGCCCTGGAACTCTGCCCCGGCCTGCCTCTGCTGCTCACCACCGCCTCTGACATTTGTGAACATACCCCACTGTAACTTGATTTTAAATGTTTCACTTTCAGTAGCAGAAATGTCATTCTTTGACATTTGGGCCTTTTCAGTTTCACTGCTGCTTGGTCACCAAATGGATCTCCTTGGATTGAGGCCTAGTCCTCTCCCCACCGCCCTGGAACTCTGCCCCGGCCTACGCTGCCTGCCGTCACCCCCTGGCCCTGGAACTCTGCCCCGGCCTGCCTCTGCTGCTCACCACCGCCTCTGACATTTGTGAACATACCCCACTGTAACTTGATTTTAAATGTTTCACTTTCAGTAGCAGAAATGTCATTCTTTGACATTTGGGCCTTTTCAGTTTCACTGCTGCTTGGTCACCAAATGGATCTCCTTGGATTGAGGCCTAGTCCTCTCCCCACCGCCCTGGAACTCTGCCCCGGCCTACGCTGCCTGCCGTCACCCCCTGGCCCTGGAACTCTGCCCCGGCCTGCCTCTGCTGCTCACCACCGCCTCTGACATTTGTGAACATACCCCACTTTAACTTGATTTTAAATGTTTCACTTTCAAATGTTTCACTTTCAGTAGCAGAAGTGTCATTCTTTGACATTTGGGCCTTTTTATTTTCACTGCTGTTTGGTCACCAAATGGATCTCCTTACCTACCAGCAATCACCCTGGAACTCTGGCTGGGCATGGGGATGCAAGTTGCTCCCGCTGACTCCCACCGGGACCTACCTGCAATCACCCTGGAACTCTGGCTGGGCATGGGGATGCAGGTTGCTCCCGCTGCCCCCCCCACCGGGACCTACCTGCAATCACCCTGGAACTCTGGCTGGGCATGGAGATGCAGGTTGCTCCCGCTGACTCCCACCGGGACCTACCTGCAATCACCCTGGAACTCTGGCTGGGCATGGGGATGCAGGTTGCTCCCGCTGACCCCCTTCCACCCCACCGGGACCTACCACCAATCACCCTGGAACTCTGGCTGGGCATGGGGATGCAAGTTGCTCCCGCTGGCCCCCACCCGGACCTACCTGCAATCACCCTGGAACTCTGGCTGGTCATGGGGATGCAGGTTGCTCCCGCTGCTCCCCTTCCACCCCACCGGGACCTACCAGCAATCACCCTGGAACTCTGGCTGGGCATGGGGATGCAGGTTGCTCCCGCTGCCCCCCTTCCACCCCACCGGGACCTACCAGCAATCACCCTGGAACTCTGGCTGGGCATGGAGATGCGGGTTGCTCCCCCTTCCACCCCACCGGGACCTACCAGCAATCGCCCTGGAACTCTGGCTGGGCATGGGGATGCAGGTTGCTCCCGCTGCCCCCCCACCGGGACCAACCAGCAATCACCCTGGAACTCTAGCTGGGCATGGGGATGCAGGTTGCTCCCGCTGACCCCCTTCCACCCCACCGGGACCTACCAGCAATCACCCTGGAACTCTGGCTGGGCATGGAGATGCGGGTTGCTCCCCCTTCCACCCCACCGGGACCTACCAGCAATCGCCCTGGAACTCTGGCTGGGCATGGGGATGCAGGTTGCTCCCGCTGCCCCCCCACCGGGACCAACCAGCAATCACCCTGGAACTCTAGCTGGGCATGGGGATGCAGGTTGCTCCCGCTGACCCCCTTCCACCCCACCGGGACCTACCAGCAATCACCCTGGAACTCTGGCTGGGCATGGGGATGCAAGTTGCTCCCGCTGCCCCCCCCACCGGGTCCTTCCAGCAATCACCCTGGAACTCTGGCTGGGCATGGGGATGCAGGTTGCTCCCGCTGACCCCCTTCCACTCCACCGGGACCTACCACCAGTCACCCTGGAACTCTGGCTGGGCATGGGAATGCAGGTTGCTCCCGCTGCCCCCCCTTCCACCCCACCGGGACATACCTGCAATCATCCTGGAACTCTGGCTGGGCATGGGGATGCAAGTTGCTCCCGCTGACCCCCTTCCACCCCACCGGGACCTACCAGCAATCACCCTGGAACTCTGGCTGGGCATGGGGATGCAAGTTGCTCCCGCTGCCCCCCCACCGGGTCCTTCCAGCAATCACCCTGGAACTCTGGCTGGGCATGGGGATGCAGGTTGCTCCCGCTGACCCCCTTCCACTCCACCGGGACCTACCACCAGTCACCCTGGAACTCTGGCTGGGCATGGGGATGCAGGTTGCTCCCGCTGCCCCCCCTTCCACCCCACCGGGACATACCTGCAATCATCCTGGAACTCTGGCTGGGCATGGGGATGCAAGTTGCTCCCGCTGACCCCCTTCCACCCCACCGGGACCTACCAGCAATCACCCTGGAACTCTGGCTGGGCATGGGGATGCTGGTTGCTCCTGCTGCCCCCCCACCGGGTCCTTCCAGCAATCACCCTGGAACTCTGGCTGGGCATGGGGATGCAGGTTGCTCCCGCTGCCCCCCCACCGGGACCTACCACCAATCACCCTGGAACTCTGGCTGGGCATGAGGATGCATGTTGCTCCCGCTGGCCCCCACCGGGACCTACCACCAATCACCCTGGAACTCTGGCTGGACATAGGGATGCAGGTTGCTCCCGCTGCCCCCTCACCGGGACCTACCACCAATCACCCTGGAACTCTGGCTGGGCATGAGGATGCATGTTGCTCCCGCTGGCCCCCAACGGGACCTACCACCAATCACCCTGGAACTCTGGCTGGGCATGAGGATGCAGGTTGCTCCCGCTGCCCCCCCACCGGGACCTACCACCAATCACCCTGGAACTCTGGCTGGGCATAGGGATGCAGGTTGCTCCCGCTGCCCCCCCACCGGGACCTACCACCAATCACCCTGGAACTCTGGCTGGGCATGGGGATGTAGGTTTCTCCCGCTGCCCCCCACCGGGACCTACCACCAATCACCCTGGAACTCTGGCTGGGCATAGGGATGCAGGTTGCTCCCGCTGCCCCCTCACCGGGACCTACCACCAATCACCCTGGAACTCTGGCTGGGCATAGGGATGCAGGTTGCTCCCGCTGCCCCCTCACCGGGACCTACCACCAATCACCCTGGAACTCTGGCTGGGCATGAGGATGCAGGTTGCTCCCGCTGCCCCCCCACCGGGACCTACCACCAATCACCCTGGAACTCTGGCTGGGCATGAGGATGCAGGTTGCTCCCGCTGCCCCCCCACCGGGACCTACCACCAATCACCCTGGAACTCTGGCTGGGCATAGGGATGCAGGTTGCTCCCGCTGCCCCCCCACCGGGACCTACCACCAATCACCCAGGAACTCTGGCTGGGCATAGGGATGCAGGTTGCTCCTGCTGCCCCCCCACCGGGACCTACCACCAATCACCCTGGAACTCTGGCTGGGCATAGGGATGCAGGTTGCTCCCGCTGCCCCCTCACCGGGACCTACCACCAATCACCCTGGAACTCTGGCTGGGCATAGGGATGCAGGTTGCTCCCGCTGCCCCCTCACCGGGACCTACCACCAATCACCCTGGAACTCTGGCTGGGCATGAGGATGCAGGTTGCTCCCGCTGCCCCCCCACCGGGACCTACCACCAATCACCCTGGAACTCTGGCTGGGCATGAGGATGCATGTTGCTCCCGCTGGCCCCCAACGGGACCTACCTGCAATCACCCTGGAACTCTGGCTGGGCATGAGGATGCATGTTGCTCCCGCTGGCCCCCAACGGGACCTACCTGCAATCACCCTGGAACTCTGGCTGGGCATGAGGATGCATGTTGCTCCCGCTGGCCCCCAACGGGACCTACCTGCAATCACCCTGGAACTCTGGCTGGGCATGTGGATGCAGGTTGCTCCCGCTGCCCCCCCACCGGGACCTACCACCAATCACCCTGGAACTCTGGCTGGGCATGGGGATGTAGGTTTCTCCCGCTGCCCCCCCCACCGGGACCTACCACCAATCACCCTGGAACTCTGGCTGGGCATGGGGATGTAGGTTTCTCCCGCTGCCCCCCCACCGGGACCTACCACCAATCACCCTGGAACTCTGGCTGGGCATGGGGATGCAGGTTGCTCCCGCTGGCCCCCACCGGGACCTACCTGCAATCACCCTGGAACTCTGGCTGGGCATGAGGATGCAGGTTGCTCCCGCTGGCCCCCAACGGGACCTACCTGCAATCACCCTGGAACTCTGGCTGGGCATGAGGATGCAGGTTGCTCCCGCTGCCCCCCCACCGGGACCTACCACCAATCACCCTGGAACTCTGGCTGGGCATGAGGATGCATGTTGCTCCCGCTGGCCCCCACCGGGACCTACCACCAATCACCCTGGAACTCTGGCTGGACATAGGGATGCAGGTTGCTCCCGCTGCCCCCTCACCGGGACCTACCACCAATCACCCTGGAACTCTGGCTGGGCATGAGGATGCATGTTGCTCCCGCTGGCCCCCAACGGGACCTACCACCAATCACCCTGGAACTCTGGCTGGGCATGAGGATGCAGGTTGCTCCCGCTGCCCCCCCACCGGGACCTACCACCAATCACCCTGGAACTCTGGCTGGGCATAGGGATGCAGGTTGCTCCCGCTGCCCCCCCACCGGGACCTACCACCAATCACCCTGGAACTCTGGCTGGGCATGGGGATGTAGGTTTCTCCCGCTGCCCCCCCACCGGGACCTACCACCAATCACCCTGGAACTCTGGCTGGGCATAGGGATGCAGGTTGCTCCCGCTGCCCCCCCACCGGGACCTACCACCAATCACCCTGGAACTCTGGTTGGGCATGAGGATGCAGGTTGCTCCCGCTGCCCCCCCACCGGGACCTACCACCAATCACCCTGGAACTCTGGCTGGGCATGGGGATGCAGGTTGCTCCCGCTGCCCCCCCACCGGGACCTACCACCAATCACCCTGGAACTCTGGCTGGGCATAGGGATGCAGGTTGCTCCCGCTGCCCCCCCACCGGGACCTACCACCAATCACCCTGGAACTCTGGCTGGGCATAGGGATGCAGGTTGCTCCCGCTGCCCCCTCACCGGGACCTACCACCAATCACCCTGGAACTCTGGCTGGGCATAGGGATGCAGGTTGCTCCCGCTGCCCCCTCACCGGGACCTACCACCAATCACCCTGGAACTCTGGCTGGGCATGAGGATGCAGGTTGCTCCCGCTGCCCCCCCACCGGGACCTACCACCAATCACCCTGGAACTCTGGCTGGGCATGAGGATGCAGGTTGCTCCCGCTGCCCCCCCACCGGGACCTACCACCAATCACCCTGGAACTCTGGCTGGGCATAGGGATGCAGGTTGCTCCCGCTGCCCCCCCACCGGGACCTACCACCAATCACCCTGGAACTCTGGCTGGGCATAGGGATGCAGGTTGCTCCCGCTGCCCCCCCACCGGGACCTACCACCAATCACCCTGGAACTCTGGCTGGGCATAGGGATGCAGGTTGCTCCCGCTGCCCCCTCACCGGGACCTACCACCAATCACCCTGGAACTCTGGCTGGGCATAGGGATGCAGGTTGCTCCCGCTGCCCCCTCACCGGGACCTACCACCAATCACCCTGGAACTCTGG